>NC_028450.1:3531829-3669208 GCF_000263155.2 Setaria italica | reverse complement strand
CCGGGCCCCGGCCGGTAGGGTTAAAAAAAGGGTCGCCCGAGTGTCCTAGGTGGGCACTCGGTAAAGTTTTTCTTTGCCGAGTGTCTACCCTAGGACACTCGGCAAAGTTTTTTTAAAAATTTTTTAAAAATATCCAACAGTTTCAAAAAAATACCAAATTTTCACACGAAATAAGATATGTTCTCTACTGACTATACAAAAAGTTTTGTAGTCAAATCGAACTCGACCGTCACTTCGACTCTAAATTTTATCGAATCCTTCTCAAAATTACTATTCTTCTTCTGAGATGCTTCGGTTTGTAATTATCGTACATGATGAAATGTGCAAAACCTTCTCAATTTTTTTCCACAGCTTCCACGTATTATATCATCACATAATTACAAATCTCATGATTTTCAGACTTTGCTTGTTTTTTTTACAATTTAAAAATACTACTGCCACACGTTCATGGTCGTGTTTCCTAAACAAGATGTTCGAAATTTCTTTTTTATTTCATGGGTCAGGTCTCAAATTAGGCCAAATAACATGAATATCATTTTTCTACTCATTTTGTTCCATAATTTGAATCACTTGCAGTTCAAATTTGACTTATACCAAAAATTTCCTTGAAATGCAATTAATTAAATAAATATAGCAAATAAATCCAAAAATATACCAAATTTTAACATGGAGTACCACATGTTGTATGTGGGGAGTAGAAAAAAATTCAAGGTGAAAAGAGGAAAAAAAAATATTTTTTTGCCGAGTGTCAAAAAAACACTCGGCAAAGCCCCCTCTTTGCCGCAACGCCCCCTCTTTGCCGAGTGTTTTTTTTGACACTCGGCAAAGAGGGTGGTTTGCCGAGTGTTTTTTTTGACACTCGGCAAAGCCCCGATTTGCCGAGTATTTTTTTTTTCCGAGTGTTTTTGGCTTGGCACTCGGCAAAGAGCTTGTTTGCCGAGTGTCCGAAAAAAAACACCCGGTAAATTTAAGGTTTCCGGTAGTGTAGGTGAATACTCAGTCCATTCCTTCAAATACTTTGCAGGTTGGCAAAAGGGAGTTATTGCCTATTTGCTCATCACCCAACGAAGACCGAGGCTGCATAAGTCCTTTTGCCTTCTTATTTCCTTATCTAAACATACATTGCATGCTAGCTATTTTGTTTTGCGTTTCTTTTGTAGTGGCGTGCTGCTCTGTAAACTTGCGCAAACCAATAAGTATATAGTACTTGGTTGCATTATTAAGCCCAGTTGTTGCTTGGTCAAATGCAGCATGATCAGTATGCTGGATAGTTTCATTCCTTTCTTGAGAGATAGCCGCCATTACCGGTGTAGTTTAATGCTTTTGATTTTGTTTTGATATTTTTAGACCTCCTTTGATACTCGAATCAATTAGAGATGTGATACTATAACTTATTCGACTTGTAATGTACATATGTATATGAACATCGTTGACACTAGCTAGTGCACCTGGCCAGTTATGGGCTAGATTATGAATCTTTAACAATATGCTTCTCTCATGTCTATCATTAAGGGTTTCTGGAGAAGGAAAATCAACAAAAAAAAAAAACCCCGATGCAAGTCCTGTTTATATCCAAGATGTTAGTCATGGAAGAAATTTGATTCTGTATTGCAAAATTGAAGCCTGCCTATTGGTCAAATGCGACTGCTTGAATTCTTGATGGTTCACACAATGATTGAACATGCATCGGCCTCCCTCTTTATATTCAGAAGAAACACCACATCATTTCTCCCATCCAAAGCCTGAATCCGGCAACACAGCAGCCTCTCAGTTCCTAAACCGGCAGTGCACCAAAACAGAAATCAAAACCAGCCAGCCAGCAATGCTGAGACCCATGGCCTTACCATTGTTTGTGACCATCCTTCTCATTGTATGCTGTTCAGCGGAGGCCATGCCAGTGCTGTTGTCCCTGACTGATAGCCAAAAAGCTTCCACAAGCAGCGCAACCGACCGCGCCGCGCTTCTGTCTTTCAGGTCACACATCAAGAGTGATCCATCAAGAGCGCTGGCGTCCTGGGGCAACCAGTCCATTGCTACATGCCTATGGCGAGGCGTGACATGTGGCCTAAGCGGCCGGGTCACAGCACTGGACCTCCCTGGGCTCGGCCTTCTTGGCGTGATCACACCTGAACTCGGCAACCTCACCTACTTGACACAGCTCCATCTGCCACAAAATCGGCTGTCTGGTGCCCTGCCACCGGAGCTCGGTAACCTTCTTGACCTTCAGCATCTAGACATCAGTGAGAACTCTATTGGAGGGCAGATTCCTCCATCACTCTCAAACTGCAGGCTCCTTGAGACAATGAATTTCTCCAGCAACAGGTTGCAACTGGAGATACCACACCAGTTGGGATCACTGAAAAATCTCAAGGTACTGCATGTCGGCAATAACAATCTCACAGGAAGCATCCCTTCGGAGATTGGCGACCTCGTGAATCTTAACCTTCTTGATGTCTCATACAACAACCTCACAGGAAAAATCCCATCAGAGATCGGTGAACTCAAAGGTATCGGCAAGATAAATCTAAAATCGAATCAGTTGATGGGTCCAATTCCTAGCACACTTGGCAACCTCTCAGCATTGACTTACATAAGCATCCGTTCAAACAAACTAACAGGTAGCATCCCGCCATTGCAAGGCCTTTCATCTATTAGTTTCCTTCAACTGGCAGACAACAACCTCACAGGAAGAATCCCTTCTTGGTTGGGAAACCTCTCCTCGCTAACTGTTATAGATTTTCGGAAAAATGGTTTGGTTGGGAACATCCCGGAATCACTAGGAGACCTCAAGTTGCTCAAAGCACTTTCTCTCTCATTCAACAAACTTGTAGGATCCGTACCAAATTCCCTTGGAAACCTCCACGCCCTCACTGAATTTTATATAGACAACAATGAACTAGAAGGTTCTATAGCCCCTTCATTATTCAACATCTCCTCCCTTGAAATTTTCAACATACAATTCAATCACCTAAATGGTTCTTTTCCACTTGACTTGGGTAGCAGACTCCCAAATCTGGAACTATTTTTAGTCAATGGCAATCGATTTCACGGTGATATCCCACCAGCTTTATGCAATACCTCTTCGATTCAGATGATTCAAATGCAAACAAACTTCTTATCAGGGAAGATTCCCCATTGTTTTGGACTTCGACAGAAAAATTTATCAGTGTTCGGCTTGGGACAGAATCAACTTGAAGCTACAAATAGTGCTGAGTGGAGTTTCTTGTCAAGTCTGACAAACTGTAGTCATTTGAAATTGATAGATTTGGGTGAAAACAAGCTCCAAGGTGAGCTACCTGATCTGATAGGCAATCTTTCCAGTAATCTGTTTTTCCTTAATGTACAGATTAACAATATAACTGGAAAGATACCAGAAAGCATTGGGAACTTGATCGGCTTGAACGTGCTTGGCATGGACATCAATCTATTCGAAGGCAATATTCCATCATCAATTGGCAATCTCAAGAAGTTGAATGCACTATCCATATCAAATAACAATCTGTCAGGGTCTATCCCAGTAACTTTTGGCAATTTATCAGCACTTTCTAGACTGGGTCTGGATGGCAATTCCCTCAGTGGAGGCATACCTTCAAGTCTAAGCAGATGTCCTTTACAAGACCTGAACCTTTCACACAACAGACTCACTGGTCCAATACCCAAAGAACTATTTCTCGTCTCTACCTTATCTAATTCCCTTATCTTGGACCACAATTTGCTAACTGGACCTTTACCTTCTGAAGTAGGCAACCTCAGAAATGTTGCGGGACTTGATTTCTCCAGTAACAATATATCCGGAGAGATCCCTCCCTCCATTGGTAACTGCCAGAGCTTACAACATCTGTCTATATCTGGGAACTTCCTTCAGGGTGTAATTCCATCATCACTAGGGCAACTAAATGGTCTCTTAGAGCTTGATCTTTCCCATAACAATTTATCTGGAAGAATCCCAAATTTCCTTGGGAATATGAGAGGCCTTACCAATTTGAATCTCTCATTCAATAACTTTGAGGGTGAGGTGCCAAAGGATGGAATATTTCTTAACGTAACAGCTATCTCAATTTTGGGCAACAATGGCCTGTGTGGGGGTATTTCTCAATTAAATTTGCCACTCTGCTCCAGCCATCCTTCCAATACACATTCTCAAAAGAAAACCATGGTGATCTCCATTGTTGCTGGAGTACTATTTCTCACTTCAGTGGTTGTGTTGTTTGCAATAATACATTGGAGAAGTAAGACAAGAAGAGAAGAAAAACATGAATCACTACTCACTGAGCAACATATGAGAGTCTCTTATGCTGAATTAGTAAATGCAACAAATGACTTCTCATCTGAGAACCTTGTCGGAGTAGGGAGCTTTGGGTCAGTGTATAAGGGAAGAATGACAAACCATGATCAACAGTTAGTTATTGCTGTGAAGGTGTTCAACCTCCAAACGCGAGGGGCACTTAAAAGTTTTGATGCAGAATGTGAGACTTTGAGGTATGTTAGGCATCGGAACCTTTTGAAAGTCTTGACAGTCTGTTCAAGCACTGATTTTCGAGGTGACGATTTCAAGGCTCTGATATATGAGTTTCTGCCAAATGGAAATCTGAATGAATGGCTACACCTGCATCCAGAGATGGAAGGCGAAAAGAAGGTGCTAGACCTTGTTCAAAGAATAAGCATTGCCATCGATGTGGCCTCTGCAATTGATTATCTTCACCACCACAATCCCTTTCCTATTATTCATTGTGATCTCAAACCAACCAATGTCCTCCTCGACAATAACATGGTTGCTCAAGTAGGTGATTTTGGGCTTGCAAGGTTTCTGCATGAGGACTCCAGTGACATCTTAGAGCAGTCAACAGGTTGGGCTGCTATGAGAGGGACTATTGGCTATGCTGCTCCAGGTTTGCTCCTTATTTCTTATTGTATGGTTATTTCCTTCCACTGTCTTCTTCCCTGCTTCGTTGAAGAATTATCTTGTATATTATTTATGGACCATCATTTTGTGTATACAATTTGATAAGGTGCATATTACTGAAGATGAAAGTCCTATAAAAATGCTGGTGTTTCCTGTTGAAAAGCATAATTATGGATAAAAGTTACAGAAATAGCATGATAACAACATACACAAAAAAAATCATCACCACTATTTGTGTGCTATAATTCTTGCATTGGAACTTATGGAGTCCCTTACATTTCATGATTTGCAGAATATGGACAGGGAAATAATGCCTCAATTCAAGGTGATGTATATAGTTTCGGCATATTGTTGCTGGAAATGTTCACCGGAAAAAGGCCAACAGACAGCGAAGTTACAGAAGGTTGTAATCTGCATAAGTATGTGGAGATGGCATTACAAGATCAAGCAATCAACGTCATCGATCAACACTTACTATCAGTAACAGAGGATGATGAAGGAAGGACACGAGGCAACCAGCAGACCATCAGAGAAAAGAGAATTGCTTGCATCGTTTCAGCTCTTGAGATTGGGATCTCATGTTCAAAAGATTTGCCAGCAGATAGGATGCAGATTAGAGATGCTTTGAAAGAATTGTTGGTAGATAGGGAGAAGCTCATTCGTGGCAGCTAACAGGTGTTTTGAGAACTTGAGATACAGTAGTACAGTGGCTAACAATCAAAAGAGTAGTCATCCATTGGAACCTGCATCTACCTTGTTCGTTTGTGTTCTTGAAGGCTAATGGATGGACTGCTTGTGACAGCCAAACAGGGAGGATCATACCAAGTTTATATTTCGAATTGGTTTAATTCTCCCATTTGGAATCCTTCTGCTGCATCAAATATTTTAAATTTGTAGTCCATATAATCTACCAAATCTCCTGGATTGTATGGAAGGAGCGCAATTCAAGAGTCTTCAGCAGGGAACAGCCAAGACAGTATGGACAGTTAGCCATGGAAATTCAGCAGCAAGCACGACTGTGGTGCAGTGCAGGTGCCAAGTTTTTGGCTCTCCTTGGGTGGCCGGCTACAGGCCTGTAATCTAGCTAGCCTCTTTTCTTCAGGCTTGTTTCTGGTTGCTGGTAGTGCGTTCTAAGAGAGAATTTCTTAGGCTCATTCATCTGTCTGCATGCGCCTGGTAGATCCGCATTGTAACCGAACGTTCTTTCGTTCTTTAAAAATCCTACAACGAGAAGAGAGGAGAAGATCCGTTTACCTCCAGTTGTTTTGGACACGAGGTGGGTGGCGGAGGCGATGGCGCATTAGAATTAGCAACGCTGCTGCCAGAGGGAGGAACTAGAGAGGCGAGCCCTCCTAGGGCAGGGGAAGGGAAGCGGCGGCCGCCAGGCCAGGAACAAACCGCGCGCCCGCAGAGATGAAGCAACATGAAAACGGGCCTGAGCTTGTCCTTCTGCCTGGGTTTCAATCTAGGCTGCAAATACGTACTACTTTACAATGCTAGATGGGCCAAACACGTGTTATAAGCCCAAATGCAAATCGTTGGCAGTGGCCTGTATTGTACTCTCTTGTACTCTTTTGTAAAATAGAAAGAAGTTCCAATGGCTCCCGAAGTTCACTCTTGAGCCAAATGCAGTTTAAGAATTTCTCCTTTCAAAAAAAAAGAGTTTAAGAATCTCACCATGTTATCAGACATTTTATATTTTGTCGAAGCTCATAATGTCACAGAGCCATCTGGCGATAAGAGCCGAAGATGCTGGCCCGCAAAGGTCTGCTAGAATCTCAGACACGAACCTGCCGGGAAACAACAACAAACAAATTCCATCGTTTTTCCTGGTGCGTCTCAATGTCATTGACATGTTCGCTGCCGGTACTTGCAATCTACAGGGTGACAATAGCACTGCCTAACTGTAAGTTGAAAATGACAACACAACCTGATAAGATTATCATTTTCGCCGTCAAATTGGACACATCAGCTTTGCCAGTTTCAACTTTCAAGGACCTTTATCACTATACACGATACACATGGACTCAATACTTGAATAGAGTCAACACCTTGCAAGCTCACTACTACTATCTACAAATGATTACTTTTACTTTGTTTTCCTTGTTAAAACTTAAAACCGAGTGAAGTTAGGGTCGAAAGTAACATTTAAAATTTGAAACATTGATGTCATCAGTGAGGTTAAGTATTTCCCATCAAAGAGTTTTGATGTTAAAGATTAAAGAACGTGGGGAGAAGCCTATGTGATTCTAAACATCAAACTAATTAAGGATGACAATGTGATTTCTACCTGACAATCTCATTATGTGGAGAAGGGCATTTTCGTGGATCTTCCTGCTCCTACACTAGCTCTTCGATGGATACATAGATATATATGCATAGAAGAAAACTACCACAGGCAAAGTATGTATTAACTTGTCAAAGATAAATTATCAAAATTATCAGATTATAACAAGCACGAAGCGCCCAATCAGTGAGGCATTAATTACAGTTATGGTTCACAGATGCCATGCGAACTGTCTCACTATGCACCATGCATATAACTGTGATGTCGGCACTTGGAAGTAATCCTCCTTCGCTGACCAGCGAATCTTCAGTAGACGGTCAAGTTTCCATAGGATATGGGCAACCTTCCAAATCTACAGATGTTTCTCATAGATTATAATCAGTTCCATGGCCCCATTCCCCCCATATTCTGCAATTCATCTATGCTTCAAATGTTTGAAGCCGTGCATAACTTATTAACGGGAACAATTATTCCTAATTGCCTAGGAATTCACTTGTCTTCATTAGACTTGGCATTTAATCAGATCCAAGCAACACGAGATGCCGACTGGGGTTTCATGGATAGACTGGCCGGTTGTAGTGATCTGCAGATTTTGGATTTGAGTAATAACATGTTTGAAGGTGAGGTACCCAGTTCAGTAGGCAATCTCTTCACAAATGCGGAGCATATTAATATGGAATCCAATAACTTAACTGGAAAGATTCCCGAAGAAATAACAAACTTGGTCAATCTGCACACCCTTTCTCTAGCAGAAAATTATCTAGCGGGTGTTATTCCGAACTCAGTGGGCAAACTGAAGGGACTGGGTGCATTTTCCCTTGGAGAGAATTACCTATCAGGATCCATCCCTCGAACCATTGGCAACCTTACAAAATTAAGCACAATTTATCTTGATGATAATATGCTTAATGGAAGCATACCTAGTCTTATGGGATGTCCTTTGCAAAGATTAGACCTCTCCTACAACAGCCTTGTCGGTCCAATACCGAGAGAACTTTTTTTTATAAAAACACTGTCTGATTACATGCGCATCCGAAAAAATCTATTAACTGGGACTTGCCAATAGAACTAGGTAATCTCAATAATCTTGGGGAATTAGATTTCTCAGGTAATCAGTTATCTGGAGAGATTCCAGTCTCCCTTGGAGCGTGCCAGTCATTGCAGTATCTCAATGCATCACATAACAACCTTCAAGGAACAATTCCACTATCAGTAGAACAGATGAAAGGCCTTTTGGTGATAGATCTTTCCCACAACAATTTGTCTGGGAACATCCCTGAGTTCCTTGCTAACATGAGAGATCTTTCTAGTCTCAATCTTTCATTCAACAACTTTAAAGGCCAAGTTTCAAAAGATGGAATTTTCAAAAATGCATCTTCTGCCACAATCCTAGAAAATTATGGCTTATGCGGCGGTATCCCTCAGTTGAAGTTGCCTCCTTGCTACAGCCACAATACCAAGAAGCCATCTTTGAGGCTTATACTACCAGTGTCCATAGGCAGTGCATGTTTACTTGGTATGTTTGCACTGTTTGTATTCTTCATTTGGAAAAAGAAGACAAAGCTGAACCTCCAAGAAGCATCAACAATCGGTGAGCAACATATGAGGGTTTCATCTGCTGAATTGGCCCGTGCAATCTCTTCAGAAAACCTCATTGGAGTAGGGAGCTTTGGCTCGGTGTTCAAGGGGAAAATTATGATTAATAATTCACTAGTGACAGTTGCTGTCAAGGTGCTCAATCTCCTACAGCACGGGGCACCTCAAAGTTTTGCTGCAGAATGTGAGACTTTGAGATGCAAAAGTAACAACATATCCATTAATTCCTTACTCTAAAAAGTTAACTATTGTGGAAAGCAGTTATGTATAATCATCACATGGACATAGTTAAAACCCATTCTGTTGTTTTCTCACAATTTCATGTAAATTTCAGAGTATGGATTGGGCAATGAGGTTTCAGTCCACGGGGTATACTATTGCTGGAGATGTTTACAAGAAAAAGACCAACAGACAGTGAATTTGGTGATGATATCAGCCTTCATAAATATGTTAGAATGTCAGTTCCAGACCAAGTGGCTAACATTGTTGACCAAAGCTTGCTACAAGGGCCAGATGACATCGAAAATATAACCTCAGACTACAACAGAATTAGAGATACGAAGATTGCTTGCATAACATCTATTCTGCGTGTTGGAATTTCATGTTCAAAGGAGACACCAACAGAGCGTACACAAATTGGAGATACTCTGAAAGAGTTGCAAATAATAAGAGATAGATTTCGCAGGGATTCACTCCAAGCAGGTGCCTCAAGTCACTGAAGTATTCCATGGTCTTTCCTTTGCATGACATCTTTGCAGTGTTACAATAAACCAGGTTGAAGAGGGATTATTGCAACAACGGAAGATCTCCTACTCCTTCTAATATGTTGTCAAAAAGAAAAAAAAAACTAGGCAAGGCTCCTCTTGTTTGAAACAAGACTGTTGCACTTCTGACGAAGTATTGGTCAGGATATTGCTTTATTTTGACACATGAGCATAAATGTATAAGCAAACTTCTCTCAATTAGCACATTTCGCTCCTTCAAGTCATAATCCCTCCATTCGATCCACAACTATTTTTTTGGTCCTTCCAAAATTTATGAACACGCCTCCCAAAAAAAATGCAAAATGAAACTACAGAGAATCGCTTGAAGTGGAAGAGACGCCTACCTTGGTCGTGAACTCCGAAGTGTGTGGTCGGAGGCAGACACCAATGGTGGAACCAACTGTACCGGCTGAACAGAGAGACCTAGAAGCGCATCGAATCCATAGCGAAGTCGGTGGCGCGTTGCACTCTTTCATCATTAGTCTAAAAAGTAAAAGCAAAAGAGGTTTTCTACTGCAGTATGCAGTTTGTACAAACCCTTGGAAGTTGGAAGTAGATGTGGCCTTGGGGAGGAGAAGACTGGCGGAGGCAGGAGCCACGCTGAGCACTGGCCGCCACCTGGAGAGGCGTGGTAGCTGCCGTAGTGCCGTGGTTGTGGACGGACGGAGGCGGCGGAGCGATCGACGGGACGGCGTGGCGGGGGAGGTGCGTCGTGGTTAACTCAACGGTGACGCAGACATGGGCTGGCCCAGGAAAAAGAAACCAGATCGTCTCTATTTGGGCTGATTTTGAAAAGTTACTGTACTTTTGTCGGGCCGAATCACTTCATTCATGCCTTCCGCTGGAAAAAAAGGCCTCTATTTATCTCCTCAACTCAACTACGAACAAAGTCCCATTTTTCTAACTATAAAACTGTATTGGTCAATTGGTTAGGCATTTGTTACTTGTGTTGTCAGGCATCATGAGGTCGCAGCTCCCGATAACGATTCACACTTTCATAAAGAGATCTGATTCGATTTGCCAAGCTGGTGAATATTTTCATAGAATTTTACTTTCATGTATCCAGGCCCCTTTTCTTATTTTATAGGGATGTCTCAGAGGTCTAAAGCACCCGCAGTCATTTATCAATTTCTAACTTGCAAGCATTCTTTAATTGGCTGTCCGCGGTGCCTCTGCCTTGTACTCTGCAATCGCAGGCAACGCAAGCAAATGCAATTTCAGAGTTGACTTGAGCACGAAATTGAACACAGTTCCATTGGTCTTCTCTCTTCAGGGTTGCAAAGGTAATGGTTTGTTTTTATATTACACCGTTCGTAGATTACCGGGGTAACACACAGAATTAATGGTTAACTTGACATTTGGAGCATATCAGGGTCCGGCTAAAATTGCATTCAACCCAAGTAAATACAAGAACGATCGCCATCGTCAGCAGTTTGATACCTGCAAAGTCGGGCGGCTTGCCCCTCCAATCAGCAACAGCGAACGATGGAAAATTCCATTTAAAAGTCTCACATTGTTCAACAATTATTTATTACAGTGCAGAAGCTGAATACTTGGTCGTTACTCTTACAGTGCAAAGAAATATGACCGGTACAGGACATCGCTTCTTCTTCGTCTGAGGCTCAGTGGTGCTCGCCAGACCACAATCTTCAGAAAGAGAAGATACAAAGGATGCAGGCTGGAAGATAAAAAAAGGTGTAGCCTGTTCGCCACCGAACAGAGGAACACCTTAGTGGCGTGTTCACAGAACAGTGGACGGCAAAAGCAGAAACACAGGAATCGGAAGCTTTTGCATCCCACAGCTATTACCTGTACAAGTGAACTAGGAGTTAAAGTTGAGAAGAATGAAATTTTGACAAATTGGACATCAAGGGCAGTAGTAGTAGCCTAATGATCTGCAAAGGGAGCTGACAGCATGCAAAAGAAAATGCAATTATGCAAGTGATGATGGTCTATGCAAACCTAGAGTTTCTTAAGAATTCCACATAAACTATATAGAGTCATTCCAATAGGAATCCTATGGAATTCTTGTGTTGACGACAGGGCCTATCCTAAAGAGATGCTTCAAAAACAGTAGTACTACCAAGAGTTGAAAGCTGTTCTCTCTCTTTTTTTTCTTTTTCTTTTTTGAATACGTTGGCGCCCACTTCTTTTGAAATGCTCACTAGCTAGTACATTATTGTGTGTCCTTTTCCTTTTGTGTTTCTTTTTGAAAGAATGGAGCCTCTTGTCTTCTCTATTGCTATCTCCTTTGCGAAAGACTGAGCCTTGTTTGAACAGCCAGAAACTGGGACCGATTCTTCTTGTCCAAGTCTGGCATAAGGTCCATGAATGAACCTAATCAACTCGAGACTTTTAATGTCAAGGCCTACGGTTCATGTGCACAATTGCTCCAATTGCAAACGCTGTTATAAAGGTCATAAAATCATCCAAAAGCCTAGATACTTTAGAATCAATTAAGTTTTAGCTAGGAGTGAGCAAGGAATTAATTGGAGTTGTACCTATGCCTTGCTAGTTCCCTCCTGGTACAGGAAGAAGGCATAGAAACCACCGAGCACGGTCGCACTGGAAATGGCCCACACCAACACCTGCACCGGGAGCGGCATGATCTCCGCCACCTTGTACGAGAAGGCAGCAGTGAGCATTGTGGTCAGCAGCCACACCACCATCTTGATGTGCTCTCGTCGGGGTGACTCTGGTGGCGTCCTCTCAAATTGGCGCAGGAAGTAGAAGAGCACGACAAGGTCCAGGTAGGAGAAGACCACGAAGGAGATGGCCCCCATGTCTCCATTGGATCTGTACACGGCCATGATTGAATTGAAGGTCAAGAACACAACACCGACCACCGTGAGCAACGAGGGGCAACGACCATCTTTATTCTTCAGTGCAAGCTGATTCGCAGGCTCCTTGAGCAGAGCTTCATCCATGCACAGGTTGTGCTCTGAACTCATAACACTGCCGAGATGTAGTTAGCGCAAATCTGCAGCAAAGAGCGCCAACACAAAAATCTAAGGCACCCATTTTGATATTGTGTTGTGAGACAAGAGAAAATTTATTTTCAATTCAGTCACAGATGAGTGGTTCGTTAATCGGAATCAGTTTATAAAGAAAATGCACACCGTTTCCATTTGCTGCACTAAATAATTTCACATGTTAAAATTTTGGGTAAGTTTGTTTCCCCTCATTCGCTTTTCCGTTATTACATTCTATATATGTGCATGTTCTGAGTTGCAAAATTTTTCAACAATGATCCCAAACTTTGAGCTGTATCTTGAATTATCGACCCAAGGTTAGGAAAAAATCACATTCCTTTTTCCTTTGTGAGGAGTGCTCCAATACTCCCTCCCATGAAAATTAGCATGAATCTCAGAGCGCTCATAACAAATTAAATAGTGCTATTCGCAATTTTGATCTAGAGTACCTGCGGACCTGCCCCGCCTTACCCTTCACAGCCACAGCCCAGACCTTATAGATCAGATCCCATATTCCCACATGTTCTTGATTCACACTGACGATCATGGATATCTCTATTGGCTTCGCACGCCATCCGTGTAGTCCTACGATCGACAAACTCATTCTGCCAAATCTTCCGTAAACTTGGACTAATAGTAGATTAAGACTGGGCTGTGACGTGCAGGTCCTATAGATCAAAATTGCTAATAATACTGTTTAATTAATATTACTTTAGTAGATTACAGATCCCAGTCCCTCCGACCAAACATGCCCTACACTTGCATCCCAATCTTCGTTTCATGCCGAAACTATACTCTCGAATAAGAAACGAAAATACTGCTGAAAACTAACTGTTCTTTCATGATGGTAAAATTTACTGCGGAAAAACTTACCTCGATGGGAGGCGGTGATATGCAACCGGCCGATTACCGATCCGGCGGCGGCGGCGGAGCGCAGCGTCTCCGGACGGACGAGCTGGGGCGAAGAAAGCACCTCACCGCTGAATCCCTGGTGTTCGCCGTGATGGAGAGCACTTGAGGTGAAAGGTGTCTTTGGAGAGCACTGGAGACACGCTTGGATGCCTAACCGCCTTGGGTGTAGCGGGTTCATCAGTGCTACCGATATATAAGGCAGCATGGCCAGAGCATCTCCAAGACTTGCAAGGCGTTCAAATGTTGAAAATTTATTTTCAAATACAAAGCGTTATAGATATATTTGGATGATTGCTCATTTAATTCTTTTTGAAATTGATAAGATAAGAATGGCTGATTGGTGGATTATTACTAAAAATAAGTTGCTTATTATTTAGGATACATACGTATTTTGCTAGTCCTGCTCTAAAATCTCTAAGATGTTTTATATTTTATATTTCTGGAGGGGCAGTATAGTCTAATTAAAGATTTTAGCACAAAAATCAACCTCTAACGGTCCTCCTAAATCAACTCCTATATTTAGTGACATGCTAAATTACCTTCCTTCACTCTCAAATCTAGGAATATCGGCTGGCACTCTATCTGCCTGCGCGCGCATTTTTCACAGACGCGTCACCTTTTGCGCCAATTTCCAGCGTGCTTTGGTGCATTGACAGATTGATGCTGATTGTGCACTACTTGTGCTGCGGTAAGAACGAGTTCATCGCCGTCATCCGAGGACGAAAAATTCATCACCTATTTCATGACGAGGCTTCGATGCCTCATTGCAGGTCGATTTTTCTTGGGAACAGGAGGTGAACAAATACGACACGTACTAGGAGAGGGTTGCGGAGATGGAATGGGTAAGACGGCGACCGATGTGCAAAGGATGACGAACGAGGAAGATAGAAAAAAATGCGTCAAGGAAGGGGGAAGGCCACTTCTGCAGGCGTACTGTGGAAATTTTTCGTCGGTGGTGGGAGTCAATCTGAGATCGGTGAACATATAGAAGATAATTAAAGATGTTGAAATATGGTAACTGCTGTGGGAGAAAAAGATTTAGAGAAGATATTTGTTTAAGACGACTCCTATATGAGATAAAAGGATATTAGATTTAGGAGTACTTTTGGAGATGCTCCAAGATAGTCAAAGCTAAACTTTAGACTAAAATACACTAGCAGTACATGAACTGGCAGGGAGTATCATCCATATCACCGAATTCCAAAAATGCACAATGAAACCTTTAAACTTGCTACTCGATTCACATGATTCAAGTGAACCGATTAGCAAGTTTTAGGACTTCAATCTGTATTTTAGGAGTTCGAGGACCTAAATACACTCGCTGCCAAGTTCATGTACCCGGCGTATTTAACTCAAACTTTGAAACCTATCACACCCCAATAGTTGTTCTATATATATTTTTTTCTAAATACATAAACATTTATTAGAGAGTCTCTATAATTAATTCTATATTTATAATTTTTTAAGTGATTCTTGTGATTCGGAGTTCCTATTATTTATTCACCTAAAAAAATTTTCATAGTCGTGCACATACTAGCGCAGAGAACCTACTGGAGTGAAACCTCATCAGTGCCGGTGATTAGGGATTAGGCCGGTACAGTGAAGGTGACGCGTATGATGTGCGTCGATGCCAGCATAGTTAATGATTTATTCTGGACGGCGCGATAAAAGGACAATTACAATGACGTCAGCTTGGCATACAAACCTGAAATTAAATAAAATTATAAATCTTAAAATAATGTTGAAATTAAATTTTAATTGCCCCATAATATTTCTTACAATAAATTATTGAAGATAAGATTCACTTGACTATGTTTGAATGATATTTTTTATGAATTTTTCTTTAATAAAGCTAGAATATTTTTTTACCATGCCAACAATTCTTCAACAATATGAACAGATAATTGTTTGATGTGAGTAAAATATTAAAAATGATGCACAAATAATTTAATAGTACGTAAAAAGTGAACAAATGATTCAACATGCAAACACATTATTCTACATGAAAAACAAACACATCTTCATCGCTAATACATGTGAACAAAATTTAACATCCCAAAAAAATAAAGCTATAGGCGCATGGTAAACTGGTAATTACCGAGAAGGATGATGGGTAAAATGGTAAGATGCGCATGCAGATTCATCCAAATTATCCACTCTTGAGTAGCTTCTGGGATTCTTAGAATCCAAAATTTTAGCTTATGGAATCTAAGCTAGAATATCAAATTTCAGATTTTGGATTCCAAAAATCTATGCTAATCCAAATGGGGCCCAAATCACATTATGGATTTTTAAAATATGGATTCTGGGCAAAATCGGAGTGGACTTGTTTGGATTCCTAAATTCCAAAATGTGATTTTATGGTTATTGTTCTCTAAAGAAATCGAGCCCTAGATTCTTCGCTGCGGTGTTGGAGTCCCAACAAAATTCGTCGTTGCCAAGGTCCCTTTGTGAGTTCATCTATGGCAAGCAGCCGCGCCTGCTGATTCCGTCTGGATCTGGCATCGACGGCCAAACTTGGCTCAGATCAAGCAAGAGGCGACTATGGGCGGGCTGCAGGGACGGAGGCAGGCAGTGGGGACCATGCCCCCCCCCCACCCCAATCCTGTACCCATGTATGCGGCTACATGAGGTCTCAATATTATGCACAGAAGATCACCACATATACTTGTCTTCCTAAAGCAAAGCTGACATACGTTTTGACTTGGCCTTCTCTCACAGCTAAGGGGGTGTTTGGATACTAGGTGCTAAACTTTAGCAGTGTCACATCGGATGTTCAGATGCTAATTAGGAGGACTAAACATGAGCTAATTAAAAAACTAATTGCAGAACCCCTGGGCTAATTCGTGAGACGAATCTATTAAACCTAATTAATCCATCATTAGCAAATGGTTACTGTAGCACCACATTATCAAATCATGGACTAATTAGGCTTAATAGATTCGTCTCGCGATTAGACTCGATCTGTGCAATTAGTTTTGTAATTAGCCTATGTTTAATACTCCTAATTAGTATCCAAACATCCGATGTGACAGGTGCTAAACTTTAGCGGGTGGTATCCAAACACCCCCTAAGAGGTGCAAGCAGCAAGCTTCATTCCTCTCCTAGGCTCTCTCTCTCTCCCAAGCTTCTGGACTCCTGGCCTTCATTCCCCTTCCTCTCTCATCTCTTTCTTCGGCGATTCTTTTCTCCAGGGCTGGCCAAACCTCCAAATGTCAAGAAAGCTTCATGATTCCAGCGACATTGTGCAGTTCAAAAGAACTACAAAAGATATAGTTAATGTTATGCATGATTTGGCCACTACAAAAGAACTAATTTAGAAGTTATTAAGGGATGATGGTTGGGATAATCTGTTAAGTGATGTGGTTTCATTTTGTGAGAAGCATGAAATTCAAGTTCCTCACATGAGCAGCTTTTATGTTGATTTTATTCGATCTTGTAAAGAGGATGAAACTTCAGTTAGATATCACTACCAATATGATGTCTTTATAGTGGATAATTTGTATGAATCTGCCAAATTTTAGTAAAGAGGATGATGGCCCAATTTGCGACGCGTATGCGAGCCCGGATCCGCTGCATCTAGGTCGAGTCGGGAAGATTCTCCAACTCAGCAAAACCCTAAACCTTTGTTCTTGGACGAACTCGGCCTGAAGGTTCACTACAAGAAACCTGTTAATCTATAACGAATTTTTTATGATGGATTCAGAGAACGTCATTAACGGTGCACCATCTATGACGATTTGTGAATTTTCGTCACAGATCTACAAATGGCCAATCCAAGCTCAAGTTCGGGCAGGGCATCGGCCTCTCTCAAATGCGTGCCCAGATCTGTTGCGACATCTACACCAGCCTCTCTCATCATCTTGGCCATCGTTGTCGGTGCTGTTTGGTTGGATCAACGGGACAGGTGGTGTGCCACAAGCCGCAGCGCTGGCGTGAGCTTGGTTGGCTTGCAGGTTAGCTCGTTCATGCTGGTGAAGGCTCTCACGGTCTTGGTTCCTAGCGTTGTGGCCTTCTTCCTGAGATGAGGTTTCAGCATCTTGGGCCAGCTCATTGGCTGAGACGAAGACCTCCCTGTCTGGCGGGATGAAACTGCCATCCTTGCCTTCACCATAAGGGTTTGGAGTTAGAGTGAAGTGAGCGACCTGGAACTCACCACGGTCTGGGAACTAGGCAGGTTCGAGTGGGTTATTAGATATGATCTGATTTGACTGCAGGAGATCTTGCGAAAACACCGTGGCCAAGTTTCTGATGCCAAATGGGGCGCCAGGTCCTGGCGCTAGATGTCGGTGTTTTATACCTGAGGGATATGGGTATCCCATGGGTCCCCACCAACCAGGATACTGGCCAGTCCTGACAAGTGAGCCCGCCCGACCAGAACGCACGGGCTAAGGACATGAAGATACTTGGAGTACAAGTCAAGAAGGCCGGGTGATTCAAACCAGCTCGGATATTGCGGGATACGTGTTGTAATCTGACTCAGATTACCTTCCATGTAACAACCAAGTAGATTAAATTCAAACCGACTTGCAACCCTAGGTCGTCAGCCTATATAAGGTGGCCAACGATGCCTCCCGAGGGCAATCCAATCCAATCTGTAAACCAAGCACCAGCGCAAAGCAATACAAACCACCAGAATACAGGACGTAGGGTATTACTCTCTGGTGGTCCGAACCTATCTAAATCCTCGTGTTCTTGTGACACCTTCTAGTTCTTGGTTTCGAAATCCTCTCTGCCTACAAATCAACAACTTGGGTAACCCCATGGTGGACTGCCGGGCTACTAAATTTGACAGTTGGCGCGCTAGGTAGGGGTGATTGTGAGATCCTCCCTAGCGAGCTCGATGGCATCTCGCCCCGACGTCATCTTCCCTGAGAGCATGAAGGACTCCCTCGCCAACCCGGTCTAGCTTCGCTTCGGGAGCATGTCAGTGGACAGTGACTCCACCGCCTCCTCCACCGACTTGGCGTCCACTGCCAGCTCAACATCCATTGGATCTACTCCGATGGAACAAGGTCTTCACCCAAGGATCATCACGCCGCTTGCCCAGCAGGTTGGCGATCTCTTTCTCTCCGAGAGGATTCCGAACATCCTAGCCATGACCCGCCCACCCACGCCCTCCGACTTGATCGTGGGGCTAGATCGCATCAGCAACACCATCGCTAAGTGCATCAAACTCTCTTAAGCGACACTATGTCCATCAAGGTCAGCGCAGGGTCCTTCCCTCGCCCCGTTTGGTCTGAGGAACTCGGCTGCCGCATTTTACACGAAACTCGCGCAGTCCCTTCAAATCCAATTTGGAGACCCACCCGCACCTGTCCAGTTTCTGGACTGTGGCGAGTTCTAGGTTCCCCGCATCGTCATGACTCCGAATCCCTATGGAAGCGACGACAAGAGTAGCTCCTTCACGCTAGATTGCAAAGCCTTCGTGGTCTCTGCTGATGATCCACCCAGGGATGGCGAAACCTCTTCTCAGGAAGCAGGCCGCAACACCAAGAACTAGGAACGTGTAGTACGGCACCAACAGGAGCAAGTTGGCACCTAGCACCGCCAACAACCTGCTGCTAACGTGGGAGCGGAGGTGGTACGCGATCAGCGCCAACCACCGCCCGCCAATGATGGTGACAATGCCAACCAAGACGGTGCCTGGGGCAGACGCAGGTTCCCGGCGCGCGCCCGCAATCTACAAGTCGACCTGAGGAGGCTGGCCATAACGTCTTCACCACACCCCAGGCTAACCTAGGGGCTACCTTCGCCGACCTGGAAAACCTTCCAGACTCGGAGCCATTCCAGCGGATCCAGGCACATATTCGCGTCGCCAACGCTCAGATCAAAGAGCGGGTGCACAGCCAGTCAGCATACTCCCAGTCCACAGTTACCCAGCACTCTTGAAGCCGATCCGGGCATAGCAGATCTGGCCACCACTAACGCGGCCACGATAACCGCGCGGAGGTCGGCTGGAGCCTGTCCATGAAGAAGAAGTGGAGCAACCCGCCAACCCACCCGCCAACAATGACAACTGTCGCCACGGCAGGAGAGGTGATGGCCAGGATCATGGTAGACAAGGTCGGCAACATGACCTTCGTGAAGATCTACGTGACCGCCGTGGCCTATGCGCCGACCTCAACAACCACCACCATGAGTGGGAGGAGGCCGAGCTCTGCCGCCGCGCCAAGTACGACCGCGACTACAGCGCTCCTGGACACAACTGCAACGTGGAATGGGAGGACTGGCGATGACAAGAAGATGAGATGCGTCGCTGCGCTAACTACAACCGCATGTACGACGCCTTTAAAGACGCCTACGGCGTAACAACGGTGGATGCCCCAGGGCACCACCCGTCGTGTACAACCTCGAGGATGATGACGACATGGTGATCGACGGTTTCACTGCCTTCACTCCCTGCCTCAGGGCCGTTGAGTGGCCGGCCTCATTCAAGCTTGCTATCAATGAAAAGTACGATGGTCGCTCCGACCCGACCATATGGCTCAAGATGTACAGCACAGCGGTGAAAGCCGCCAACAGCACCGCCTACTTCCCGGTGGTGATAGGTCCCGCCCCTCTCCTGTGGCTGGAGAACCTCCTGCCAAGCATCATCGATAACTGGTGTCAGCTCGCTAGAGTTTTCACCCAGAACTACCAGGCTACCTACAGCTAACCTGGCAACACGGAGAATCTTGGTCAGGTCCGCTAGCTGAAGAATGAATCTCTCTGAAAATATGTCAACTGCTTCTTTGAGAATCACAACAGGCTGGCCTGCGTCAAGGACCACGACATCATCTGGTACTTCCGCTCTAGCCTGATGAACCACAATATGTTCTACAAACTATATGAGGCTGCCCCCAAGATGGTCGGGCAGATGATGTAGGTTGTCAACACCCAGGCCGACATAGAGGAGGCGGTGCCGGTACAGTTCTAGGGAGGCAAGCATCACTAGAACAACGACCACGATTTGCTGACCCATGATGAACACCAAGCTCGACTGGAGTCCTCCCGACTTCAAAAAAGGGCCCCCGAGGTCCTCACCGCTGAAGCTAACCCTGCCAGGCCGACCACCTTCCTCCAGGAAGAGTTTGACGATACCCTCAACGCTCCGTGCCCCTTCCATAAGGATGCATGTCATAATCTTCGGGACTACACAGTCCTCAGGAAAGAGCTCGGCGCCCTAATGGAGCACAAGTGACCCCATCGCAACGATTACCGCAGGGATGAAAACCGTCACGACTGCCGCCACTGCGACAACCATGACGACCGCGGCGACCATCACCACAACGACCACTACCACCGTCGTGACGATCATGACGACCGCTGCCGTGATGACTGCGATGACCGCAATGACTGCCGACGCGATGACCGCGACGACCAACATAGAGAGGAGTGCTGCGACCAGCCAAACCTAGACACCCACCGGCACGGCGCCCACCAGAACGACAACCTACCAAGGGGTATCCCGAGGTAGTAGATTGGTTGGTGAGGGATCATCGGATCTGGAACTCGAAGGTAAAAGCGAGAACACAAGACACGGATTTATACAGGATCGGACCGCTAGAGTAGCGTAATACCGTACGTCCTGTTTGGGGTGTTGTATATTGTGCCCTGCGCTTGGGTGTTTTTTGGTATTGAGGATTTGGTCCTCTGTTGTGGTTATATGAGGTCTTGGCCTACCGATCTATGAACCCCTACCCTCCTTTATATACTCTAGGGAGTAGGATTACTAGTCAGTTACAAGGAAGAGTCCTAGTAGGCTTACATGGTATGAGTCTTAGTAGGATTGCAAAGGAATCCTAGAAGGATTCCATCTTCTTTCTTCCTTGCGGGTACAAGCCCCCGAGCGCTTCATAGTCGAATGCAGCAGCCTTCAAGTACTTTTTAGATCCTCACCGAGTAGTTTTGGTGCTCTTTAAGTATTTTGTCTGGTTGAATCTTCAATGTTCCTCAAAGCTACCATGAGGCTATGGTGTGCTCAAGCCCTGATCGTCTTGATTTTGTAATCTTCATCTTTGGAATGTGATATGGAGGGCGGCGAAAGTCACACTCCATATGGAGTAGCCCCCATGCCTTAGGTTGAATCGAAGAATCAGGCTAAGGGTCAATAAAATCTTGAATCTTCTTCTTTCATCTTGAAAGAATCAACTGTTGGGTGTAGCTTATCAGCCCCTGAGGCTTGGAATGATTAAATAATCAATCCGAGGGTCTTTAGTCTTCATGCCAGTCATCATCCGAGTTTTATTGCGGCGTCTAGCCCTCAAGCTTATGCGCCATGTGAGCCATAGAAGCCACGTTGAGTAGTTATTTGGCGCTTAGCCCTTGAGCTTGAGAGCTAGCGGAGCTACTGGAGATATTCCAAGTAGTAATTGGCGCTTAGCCCCCAAGCCTGGGAGCTAGCGGAGCCATTGTAGGTACACTAAACGTCCTCGAGAGTCGTCGCTGAAGCTTGACCTGCAAAAAGAGATGCATACATTATGTAGCATATTTGTAGAATTTGGAACTACTGAAATTTATTTAGTGATGAATATAATATAAATGTTGTGTGTCATGTTCTTGTTTTGTCCATATTTTTCCCGAGTAGTTAGCCTATTACGTTTAGGCTCTCAGTCCCTGTTTAGCCATTGCCACTGCGTATAAGATCTTTGTCTCATGTACGTGTACTGGCATTGCTGCTATGGAGATCTTTGTCTCGCGTCCTAGCGTTTAGGCATGACAGAAGATCCAAGGCTTTCACAAATTAAGGCGTGTTCTGCTCGAGGAGATTAGTGACCGCTAAGAAAATATAGTGAAAATAAGTAGTCGGCATTGTGACAAAAAGACTGTGTGATTGCACGTAAAGTAGTCGTTGAGACTTTTTTCCTTTTTAGCGTCGAGAGCGTGTGTTGCCGCGCATAGGATTTGTGCCTCCTTAGGGTGTAGCCGCTGTGAGCCTCTAGCACTCAGTGCTTTAAACTTCGTGGCAGAGCCTCCTCACTCGGTGTACCAAGCCTATGGTGAAGTTTCCAGAACTCAGTGCACAAAACCCGTGGCTGTAGCCTCCGTAATTCGGTGTACCAAGCCCATGGCTGTCGGTCAACATGCTCCAAGAGTAGTCGGTGAAGTGTAGCTATGGTGGGTAATTCCCGTTGAGAGGCGTAGACAAAAAAGTACTCGGAAAGTTGCCTTTCATGCGGAAAACAAGCTAGAAAAGTTATCTAAAACAATTAAAAAAGTGACTTAGCTTGATTCATAGATGATTGTTGATGAAACCGCGTTGATTGTTGATGAAGCCAACTAGTTAGAGTCGATTCCGACTAATTGTTGATCTAGTCGAGATGAGTATTCGAAGTAGACCATCCTCGACTAGTTTTCTAGTTGAGACGAGTAGTCGAAGTAGTCATTGATGACTTGATGCGGCTGGACATCGGGGTAGTAGTGCTCGCGTACATCTTCTATGCACGTTAGACTATGATTTTGAAGTCTTGTGGTAGCCTTCCATGTGCGTGTAGCACAAATCCCTCAAAATTGCTTTTCACGGAGAGCAGTCGGAGCTGATTATTTGTCTCAATCTGCAAGTGACTGTAACAGATCTTTGTCATCTTGGGAATTATGGTGTGGGTCCCTCGATCTACCTGTTCTCCCAACTCGAATCGGATTTGCCTCTGCCTTGATCGATGAGCTGCATGCAGTAGCTTGCGGCGGAAACCGACTCGGTGTTCGACTGGAACGTGGAGCGCATCGATTCTGTCTCAGCGTAGATTTGTTTGCTCGAAACTCCGACTCGACGACTTGCTTCTTGTTGAGTAGATTGATCTTGATGATGAGGTCCTTCAAGCTCGCTGGATGATCTCGACGATCACCCCTACATGGTGCACCAGATGTCAGTGTTTTATACCCGGCAACATACCGAGGGGTATCCCAAGGTAGTAGATTAGTTGGTGGGGGATCGTCGGACCTGGAACTCGAAGGTAAAAGCGAGAACACAAGACAGGGATTTATAGAGGTTCGGGCCGCCAGAGTAGCGTAATACCCTACGTCCTATTTGGAGGTGTTGTATATTGCGCCATGTGCATGGGTGTTGTTTGATATTGAGGATTTGGTCCTCTGTTGTGATTTTATGAGGTCTTGGCCTACCGATCTAGGGATCCCTACCCTCCTTTATATACTCCAGGGGGTGGGATTACTAGTCGGTTACAAGGAGGAGTCCTAGTAGGATTACATGGTATCAGTCCTAATAGTATTATAGAGGAATCCTAGTAGGAGTCCGTCTTCTTCCTTCCTTACGGGTACTGGGGATCTATCCCGACACCGACCTCTCCAAGCATAGAGCCAGATCGTGGCACTAATGCAATCTATCACCACGATCAGGTTGGAGGGCGTGGGTGGGTGGGTGGGTGCAAGAATGTGCGGGACTCTGTCGATGAGAGAGAGACCACCAACCTGCTGAATGATCGGGGTGATGATCCTCAGATGGAGACTTTGTCCCGTCGACGCATATCCTACGGACGCTAAGCTAGCGGTGGTGGCGGTGGAGTCGGGAGTCAACCGGCATGCTCCCGAAGCGAAGTTGGACCGGGTTGGAAAGGAAGTATTTCATGTTGTCGGGGAAGATGATGCTGGGGCGGGATGCCATCGAGCTCGCTGGGGAGGATCTCACGATCACCCCTACCTGGTGCGCCAACTGTTGGATTTGGGATCCGACAGTCCACTTAGAGGGTACCCAATCGGTAGATTTGTAGGCAAGGGAGATCATAAGACCAAGAACTCAAATGGTAACATAGGGCCACAAGGTTTATACAGGTTCGAGCCACCGTCCTATATTCTGATGGATTGTATTGTTGCACTCGACAAAGCGAGAGTACAAATGGTAAGGTCTGGGATGGGATATCCCTCAGGGGGTGTCCTTGGCCGTCTTATATAGGCTGACGACCTAGGGCTACAAGTCGGATTAGATCTAATTCTAATCTCTTGTTACAAAGAAATCAATCTGAGTCGGTTTACAAGTCATATCCTAGAATATTCGGTCGAAAGCTACTCGTCCGACCTTCTGGCTTGTGCTTCATGCAGCTTCACGATCTGCTCCATGCGCCCAGGTCATCCTAGCCGGCAGGGACTCATGGGTACCATGTCTTTTGGGGGACTCATGGGTACCCATGTCTTTCAGGAGGCCTCCCAGATTCTAGATTATGGATTTGAAAATCCACCTTAATCAAGATGGGCTTAATTTAGGGATCCTGTTGGAGTTTCTTTTTCGATTTTTAATTTTTTAATAGAGGCTTCAGTAGTGATTTCGCTGCAGTTGCTCTCGACAGCATGAGAGACGATATTGCGCGTCGCTGGCCAGATCCAGCGCGTGCTGATGACCTTCTAGTCTAGCCTGCTTGGCAGCTTGGCCTGCTGGATGTGACGGTGAGAAGGCTTGCAGGCGGGCTGCGTGCGTGCGGCGCAGGGAAGGCTGCGTGCGCGTGAGTGGCAGGTGCTTGGGCGACGTGCCGTGCGAGGATGGCGCGGCAGCCGGACGGTGGAAGCTAGGATGAATTGAATTCGGATAGCATTATTTAACATATTTCAATTTAAATTTAACGAATACAAATATTATCGAATACAAATACAAAATAAATAATTTGAATTCGGATACTTGCTCGACTTATAACGCAACCTCATAGCGAGTATAAATTTTATTTTGTTGATGGTTTCAAAAACCATGTTACAAATAAGAGTTAAATTATGAGTATGGTACATAATAGATATCTTATAAAAATAACATATTATTAATAAATCAATTACATACATCAAAATAAATGTAAAAATAAGTATTTCCATAAATATATATCATTTAATAATAAAAATAAGTTCATTAATACATTAAAATATAATTTATTCATTTAAGAAATAATATAACATATTTAAAATTAATATGAATTAGTCATATTAAAAATAATTAAACTTTATTATTATATATAGTAATATTAGGTTAACATAATTAGCTATTTTGTCATATAGATAATTTTTTAATAGTTTAAATGGTGTAAATAATTATTTCATTAGCAATATTAAAATTAACATAATTTGTAAATAGTATTTAGTAATATATAAATAAATTTAGATAGCTTTATTAGGTACTTTATTCTTCATGGATACGGATAATGTCAGATATTTCATATTTTTGTCGAATACGAATTTGAAATCGGATAGCGAAAATCACTGAAAATCGAATCCGGATACATCCATTTGACATCCACATTAAAAAACGAATACGAATACAGATATTCATATTGTCGTTTTTAGCAGATATGAATTTGGATAATTCGGATTTCCAGACATACATATCCATCCCTAGTGGCAGCGGAGGTCGCGTGTTGGAGTTGCAGACAGCTAGTGGCTGCTCTGGAACATGGACCGATGACGGCGACGACTCGAGGGCTGCAGCTACAACAGCTGGGGGTGTTTGATTTCACGGACTAAAATTTAGTTCCTATCACATTGAATGTTTAGATACTAATTAGGAACACTAAACATGAGCTAATTATAAAATCAATTGCACTGATGGAGGCTAATTCACGAGACGAATCTATTAAGCCTAATTAGTCCATGATTTGATAATGTGATGCTATAGTAAATATGTGATAATCATGAATTAATTAGGTTTAATAGATTCGTCTCACGAATTAGTCTCCGCATGCGCAATTGATTTTGTAATTAGTTTATATTTAATATTTCTAATTAGTAGATAAATATTCGATGTCACTAACTGGACCGAACTTCAGTGGCAGCAGAAAGACGGATGGGAAAGTATCTCGCAGTTGCTTCGGGATTCGGGAACCGTGCATGTGAGGAAGGAGAGCATGGAGTTGTGTGCGAGATTAGCTTTTCGCACCGGCTTAGCTGATTTTTTCACTGTTTAAAGTAATATTTCTCGTAGCTCAACCCTACCTTGTTGGAGATAGCCTTAGCTATGGTACTTCATCTTATCTTTTTTTAGAAAAATGCTTATAATATGTAGCGTGATGAAAAACATGTCGCGGTGTAGATGCATATGGTCTGAAGTCAGTAAGCACTCCATAAGCTACACGTCCTACTGTTGCCATGTCAGCTCTCACAATGGTGGCATACGCCTTATGGTAATAATCTGAATTGCAAAAAATGTGAGAGCTTGTGTGCATTTGCATGGTGAAATATGGTGGGCTTGCTTCAATGAAAAAACAAAGTCTTCATCCATATTTGTTCTGAATCAATGATCCATCATCACAATAATGCAATGGCTGGAAGGCTGCTCCGTTGATTGAGCTACCAACCACATTGATGTCGTGCGTCCAATACATCCAGACCAGGCTATAGCCTACTTCGTCTACAACCTCCTTGGCATCAAATCCGGCGCTCATAGTTGTTGAGCCCTACCGCCATGACTCTCTAACCTATGTCACTGGTTAATGGTTATCTCCCATCCTCATTCTCGCTGCACCTGCACGGGAGGGATAACTACTACTCCCTCCATTCCAAAATGTAGATCGTTGTAACTTTTTAGATTTATAAATTTTGCTATGTATTAGACATAACCCTATATATATAGATGTAAAGTAAAATTTATATATCTAATAAAATTAAAACAACCTACATTTTAAAATTGGAGGAGGAAGTAGTTAGATACTAAAAAGTGATCATTTTGTTCCTTTGTTGTCCTCCATGGTGTGGTTATGGGTCAGATGTCTCGTCACACGATCATGCAACCCCCAACCAAACAAAAACATGATGAACTCTTGACCAAACATGAGACGGAACCATCGTGAAGCTGATTCCACACGCGAGCGTCAGTTCACTTCGCGACATGCGACGCTGAGCTGCAGGGGCCCACCGGTCACCGCCCACGCCAGTGCTACTCTAGCACTCCGACGCACTTCGGCGGCGCTGCATGCGCACCCTGCTCTTTTTTCTTTTTCATTTTTCCATTTAATTATTTCTTTTTATATCATTATTATTTGTACTCAAGTAAATATCTTTATGTGTATAAAGTTAGGTGAATAAGTTATTTTAACAACGTTCTTGTAAAAGTTGCGGCACGCATTATGAGTACAAATTTTTGATATCATGAAACTTATGCTACAATATTTATTGCATAACTTGTTGTTATGAAAATATGTGGGTACAGATCGTGTGTAGTATAAAAATAAAAATTTACTATTATCCTTTAAAAATTGTACGTAGAAGTTGTACATAGAAGTTTTGCATGCCATTAAAGTTGTGTTGAAAAATTGTTCCATATAAATCTTTAGTACAAAGTTAGGCGTTAAAGTTATTATAATATCTTTTGGCGGGAATTAAAATTTTCAAAAGAGGAAAGTTCGGAGAAGCGAAGTGGGTTGTCGAGAATTGATGGCTGGGAGGCCTCCTGGCGCGCACCTCTTAGCGAGACCCTAGAACCATCCTTAATAATCATCCAATCGCAAAACCTGAAACAGGATCATCCCATCGTGTGGTGTCCTAAGCCAATTACATGCTTAGTAAGATTCCTGTAGCTAGACTAATTAGCTTGTGCTAATCTGTACCTAATATAAAAGAGCGGTGGTTTCTTTCAACCGTCATGGTTATTTTGTAAAAAAGTCCTTCAACTTTTTGGTAATCAACCCGCAGTCCAAATGCTGAACAGATAGGGAGCTCGGGTGGAAAAAGAAGGGAAGAGAGGGGGTTAAAGGGGAAAAAGCTTCTCCTTTCTTCCTAACAGAGAGGCGACCGAGGAAGATTGGGCGCGGGCGGCCGGCAGTGTCGATTGTGCGGCAGCCGGTGTCGTGGGCTCGGCCGCGACCGTGGAGAGGGGGAGGAGGGAGAGTGTGAAGGGCGGCCTGACCGTGGGTGCGGACTGCGGAGATGAGGTCTAGCGAGCTGCGGCGGCGTGCGGTGGACGGGGTGGCTGCTGCCGTGCCCAACGACAACGTGGCGGAGGGGCCGCGTGATGGACGAGGGCGTCTGGACACCGCCAGCGTATGGACCACAGCCACCGTGCCCATCGGTCTGCACCGGCCACTTACGAAGGCTTTAGCCGCTGTCTGCCTGAGCAGGCTGCGACTGCCGACGCGCGCTGGGCCGCGGCCACCGGTGCCATATGCCCGCGCTGCGCCGCTGCCCCGGAGGCCATTTTCTCCAGCCGGGCTCCCCCTGCAGGGTCGCTGTACGTGCAGGGCCGCGGGCGGCCGGGGCCATGACGGCCATCTGCAGCATGAGCCGGAACATGTCGCGGATG
This sequence comes from Setaria italica, assembly GCF_000263155.2. NCBI lineage: Eukaryota > Viridiplantae > Streptophyta > Magnoliopsida > Poales > Poaceae > Setaria > Setaria italica. The sequence continues at coordinate 3,640,572 of NC_028450.1, read as the reverse complement.
TTGTTGGCGCTGAACTCCTTGAAGCTCTCGGTGCAGTCACCGCCCTGCAGGAGGAACGCCCGACCGAAGGCCGCCTCATGGGGCACCTATTTATAAACTGTTACAACTCGTTTCCTAACCGACTACGACTCTATACTCTATTTCTTATTCAAAGCAACAAATATTTACATACGGATACAACTCACATCGGAGTCGGACACCATCCAATCCTCTATGGGCCAACCTTGTCTTCATCTTGTTACCGCCTTGGTCCATTCAGGCCCATATCAACTTGTCGGCCAAGCTGTTCTGGCTTCCCATCGGCCAGACCCCATCGATCTCATCGGCTAATCGGCCGAACCACTGTAGCTTTACCGGCCGATTTCTCTAGCCATAGATTCTTGTTTAACCGCATTAGCCACTTTCTTCTTCTTTTGACGCCGACCCTGACATGTGTCAAAAACCGGCGTGAACACATGCTCCCCAGTTTCGGAGTGAAACATATCGTTTGCTCCGAAATTTTCTCAACTCCGATTCCTTCCTCCGGAAGAGATGCAACAATAAATGCAGCAAAATCCTCTTTTCTCCCAAAATCTTCACCTTGATGATTGCATTCTTCGAACAGAGCGCCCGCAGGCAACTGCTCTTTTCGAAATTAGCGCAGACAACATGGTAAAATTTCCATATTTACCCTTCTCCTGGGCCATCCCATAGATATTCATTTCTTCTGCTACTTCTTCTTCCTCTGAGCGAAAAGGGTTTCCTTTTCGGCGAATCATCCCACGGTGCATCCCGGCGACCTCGTTCATGTTGCTTCTAGGCACATCCTAGTGCGCTCCGGTGAGTTGCTCGCGTCCTTCATCGACCGCACCAGCTCCCAGGTTCCAATGGCGGCACCCACAACTACCATGGCCTTCGTCCCTGAGGTAAGTTTTCTTGGCCCTCCTCATCCTTTCACGATTTTGGATCTACTCTTAGTCTTTCTTCGCATTTGCTCAGGAACTCAGGCAGAGAATCACCATCCCTATGGTCGACACCCTTGGATTCATCGGCCTTGGCCCTATGGGAGATCCTGACCCGACCGATTTGATTAGCCTAGAAACTCATAGGATCCCTTTTAAGCAATCAATCATGTAATTAGATAATTGGGTGAATACTTTCAAGTCTTGGCTGAATCAAACCCCCAAATGGAGAGATTGGTTTTTTAGGATGTCAGATTCCAAATGAGTGAAAAATTGACCATTGCATAAACCTATCTCTATCTCATATGGAAAATAATGAATCTCTGCTCATTGCGGCATCTTACTTTTGGTCCGACGCCCTCAATGCCTTTCTTTTCGGCCATGGGCCAATGACTCCAACCCTGGCCGATGTCCTGATGCTGACTGGCCTTGATGTTTCCTCCACCGACTCGCCTTTCGATTTCTTGATCAAACCTACCCATCGGCTGGAGACGAAAGCCATCGGCGGGTGGAAAGGCTATATCGAGAAGAACATGAGGACCGGACCCATTACGGAAAAGGAGCACAAGGCTTTCTTGATGATGTGGCTGTAAAAATATGTCTTCTGTGGCAAATCGACCGGTCCTACTTCCAACACATAGGCTTTGGCCGAAGCATTAGTTAGAGGCGCCGCAGTCCCTTTGGGAAAGCACCTGCTAGGGTTAGTGTATTACATGTTGCATCACGTCGCCATGTAGCTGTCATCTAGAGAACCTATCGGGAATCTTGATGGCCCTTGGTGGTATGTCAATCTCTGGCTCAACCTATATATGAGTGAAATCTTCAAGGAGCAGATTGAGACCAAGACTTTTCCTAATGTTGAATCAGAGATCGACCCATTGGCAAGACGCCGATGCACTTCCTTCGGTGAAGCTGTATCCTCTTTCCCAGGCGGCAAACTTGCCCCCTCAAGAATAGCCAAGTACTTCAGATGCTTTTATAATAGCTTTAGAGAAGAAGTGACGAACTAGTATCCATATCAGAGAGAGAACCCAACTTTTGAGAATCCTGACTGCTTCGACTCGACTTCCAACACCTTCGACGAGGGAATCATGGACACCCTGATCAAGCCTGGGATTCTACCGGCAAACTTCTTCTCTGGGACGGAGTCTCCAACATACGAATTCTATAACCCGTCAGTAGCAGCTCAGCAATTTGGCTTGGGACAGATGCCAATCGGAGTATACTTTGTCGACCGAGTGAAATTTCGAGAACCAGTTTCAAAAGGATTGGAGTACAACAGATTATGTAATCTGATACCGGATTCTGACACTATTGATCTGAGCGCTTGGCTGTTGGTCCCTTTCTCCACTCAGTAGTTCAAACTATGGTGGGCCGAGTGGAAACAGTACCTTAACTGTGCAACCCCTGCAGTGTATTGCAATCAACTGGACCCTGCTCATGCTGATCCAAATGCAGAGGTAACAATACCATCCTGCCGATTCCTTATTTATCATTCACACATGCCACAGAACTTTGTCATCGTTGTCCTTCTTCTCTGCGCAGGTTGATAGCCAAGTACCTCCAACGCAGAGTCGGAGCGGCAAACTGATAGAGGTGCATCATCCGTATACGCCGTACCCTCTCATTGGCTATCACGCCCCATCATTGGAAGACATAGCCACCTGCCGATTGAAGCATAAGCTCAAAATATCTACCACAAAGAAGACGAGTCGCAGGGTACGAGATCGTACTGAATCGGTGTCAACTCGGGTAGCTTATCAATCAGCAGCAACATCGGCCGAGCCCTTAGCAACACTAATCTAAGCAGATGTCCCAACGGCAACTCAGGACATTGATCTCCTGGCAGCATTAGAAGCCGGATCAGCGATTGCATCACTCTTGGTAGAAGCCATACAAGTAATCTTTCTACTCTGACTTTCTCATATGTATCACCAATACTAAATTTGTTTCTTCTCAACAGGCTGCACAACCTATCCCAGAGCAGACTGCTCCTCAATCGACTGATCCTCAAGTCGAAATTGCGACACCTACAAATCTTCAGATTGAGGTAAAGAACACGCTATTCCCTTAGTCTCCGCAATTCTTGTAACTACAATTGGCCGATTCCTAGCACAGGATGCTCCAGATACATCAACCGTTCTCCTTGTGCCACCATTGGCTGCGCGCATCCTAGAGGTAGGAAAACCGAGACTTACACTTAGATCCAGTATTCTTTTATACTCACAAATGCTTCCCTTTTCTTTTTCCAGGAGGCTGGTCCAAGCACATTACCGGCTATTCCTAGAGAGCCGATCATCATCAAGTCTTCCCCCTCTGATGAGCCTCCTCCGCAGGATTCTGAGATGGAAGTAACGACTTTGCCAACGCAGGCAAAAGAGATTTATTTGAAGGAGGTAAGCACCTTCTGTATCTGCCAGCTGATTTTTTACTTCTATCGGCTAAAACACTTTCCCACATCCCTGGAGGAACAAGACACGCCAAACAACAGCCTCTTCTCCTTTGCAGTTGCGGTCTCTGATGACGAAGAAGTTGCATCGCACCAAATAACTCTGAGCTCGATACGAGAAGATGTCCATGCCAAGCTTCAAAACATGCGTACCCTTCTTCAGGAAAACATCAGCCGATTGGTGGAAGATGCTGAACCGATATGGCGGATATTCAACGAGATTAAAGGCCAAGTCCCAAAAGATGCAAAAGAGGTTCTCACACCCGCAGCATATATCAAAACCATGCGGGTTCCGGTGTTTAGAGCCTTGCGACACATGGCTGATCGTGCTACGCTGGAGATGGTGCGTCAAGAAGAAGAGTCCTACAAGCACCATGCACAAGAGGTACACCGGCGGATCGGCCTCCTCGAGACCTCTCGTCCAAGCATCGTTAGTGAAATAGACCGGCTCAAACAGCGTAGAGCAGAGCTTGCCATGGAGATGGAACTGGTCGTAAAAGCTATCGCCGCTGAAGAAAAGAAACTTGAAGATCTCCCAACTGTCATCACCGATCTGAAACAAGAAAGACAATCCCTTGCTCATGAGGCCATCCGCCTTCATCGCAACGCGCCAGAAGTCCTAGGATCGGCCGACGACGATCGGCGAGTGTTGGATGCGGCCGACCAAGTTCGCCTGCGAGTGATTGAGGCCATAAACAATCTCCTTGGATAGTTGCAGTGAACTCTATCGGCCCTTGAATATCTTGTTTGACGTTGATACTTTTGGCGTTTCCGCCTTGAATGCGAGTCTGAACGGTTCTCACGCAACTTTTTTGACTCAACGGTCACTTTCTTTAAATTCCCTCCTTTTACCGACCGTTGTCCATCGCCATTTTGTTCTATAAATGCGAACCCCTCGCATTTCTTCTGAAGGCATTCGCAAAAGACCCATTTACTCATTCTTTGCACATACTTCCAAGTCTTCGATCGAGCGACCGAGATGGCTTCCTCCTCCTCCGTTAATCAGGTACGAGGTTAATCTCCTACCTCTCGACCAATCTCTCTCTATCAATTGATCATCCATTCTACTTGCAGCCAAACCGACTCAGCCGTGACCTTGAACGAGCCATTGAGATCCTCCACTCCGATGAACCGCTCACTCAGGCTGACAAAGACCTGATCCAAACCCATCGCGAGGAACTCAGAGACCACCTTCCCGCGAACATCAAGAAGATTGTCAACGACATCGAGGCCAAAGGTTCTAGACGGCAAACTCGGCAACCAGTCGAAAGGAGCCATCAACTACCTCATCAAGTTACTCTTGAAGATGATATGGCAGAAGTGGAGGAGAAAGAACGCCTGACTCCAGATCAAATTAGGTCAACTCCAGAAGGAGATCGATATGAATAAAGCTCAATCAGAATGCCATTAAACCTTTGTTACTTATAATTTAGTTGGTACTTTTTATCTAAGGGTGACTTGTACCATGTTGGCCATATATTTAGTCGATGTGCCGAATCGTAATCGGTTTATTTATATATTTTTCATCTCTTTTTAATCTTAAGGAGATGCCCCCCGCATCGGCTGTGTGAACACAAATCAACACACATCAGCCGTGAAAAACCCGATATGCTACATCATCGACTAAGCATCCAACCATATACTAGGGTAGTATCTTTTCAAATATCTTCCATTTAGAGCCCTTGTAAATTCTTCTCCCTCAAAAGTTTCCAGTATGTATGCATTACCTGGAGCGCATTGGCTAATCCGATATGGCCCTTCCCAAGTGATCGACCATTTACTGTACTTAGGATCTTTGGACCCTATCGGTAGGACCAATTTCCAGACTAAATCACCTTGGGAGAACTTTTTGACCTTGTCTTTTTTGTCATACCATATGGCGACCCTTTCTTATTTTCTTCAATGCTAATCAAGGCCCTTAGCCGCTGATTCGCCAAATCTTCCAATTCTCCCCTCATGAGTGGAATAGTCATCAGCCGACAACTGGTCTTGAAGCGACATACGCCTAGACCCAGTCTTCAATTCCCAAGGTAATACTGCTTCATGCCCATACACCAACTGATAAGGGGACACCTTGGTGACACCATGGCAAGCCATCCGATAAGCCCACAAGGACTCATTCAGCGTCGTATGCCACCGTCTTGGTTGTTCTTCGATTTTCCTTTTAATCAGCTAATAACCCCCTTGTTGGATGACTCGGCCTGACCATTGGCCTAAGCGTAATACAGAGAAGAATTCAACAGCTTAATCCCCATATTAGTAGCGAATTCCTCGAACACCCCTGAGGTAAACATTGACCCCTGATCGGTCATGATGGCCTGAGGAATACCAAATCGATAAATAATGTGCTCCTTCAGGAACTCAATCATGTTGGCCGACGTCACAATTTTCAAAGGAACTGCCTCAACCCACTTGGTGAAGTAGTCAGTCGCCACCAATATGAATTTATGCCCTTTGCTCGACGGCGGATAGATCTGGCCGATGAGATCAATTCCTCAACCTCTAAATGGCCATGGCTTTTTTATCGGGTTCATAGCCGAGGCCGGGGTTCATTGCACGTTACCGAATTTTTGACAATCCTGACAGCCTTTATAATATTTAAAGCAATCTTCAAGTATCGTCGGCCAGTAATACACATTGTTTCTAATCATCCACTTCATCTTGAAAGCCGATTGATGGGCCCCACATACCCCTTCATGAATTTCACCTATCAAAGTCTTTGCCTCTTCAACACCAAGGCACCTGAGCAACACTCCATCAATCATCCGATAAAACAACTCTCTTCAAGCAACACATATTTTGTGGCTTGGAAGCGTATCTTCCAATCAACCTTCTTGGATGGATCTTTTAAATAGTCGGCGATCTCCTTCCTCCAGTCGTCGGCCGCTAGCTTTAAAGCCAAGGCACCATGAATCGGCCGGTAACTAGAAGCGTGCTGGGCAAGTCTATTGGCCTCCTTATTGTAATCTTTGGGGATATGTTCAATAGTTATGGTTTTGAATTCTTTGAGCAACTGGAGGCATTCCTCATAATAAATCCTCAGTTAATCATCCTTGCACTCATACTTTCCAATCAACTGATCCACGATAAGCATGGAATCCCCAAATATTTTCACAGCGTCAGCCTTGATCTCCCTCAACAATTGGATGTCCTTTAAGACAGCCTGATACTCCGCTTGATTATTAGTAGCAGAAGCCTCAATCAGCAGAGAGAACTCATAACTTGCCCCCCGAGGCGATATGAGGATTATGCCGATTCTTGATCCAACCCCACATGAAGATCCATCAAAGTACAGAGTCCACGGATCCGACTCAACAATAGTAATTTCTGGTCCACAATGTTGGGCGACGAAGTCGGCCATTACCTGTCCTTGACGGCCTTGGCTGATTCGTACCTTAGATCGAATTCCGAGAGGGCCAGAATCCATTTTCCAATCCTTCCTTTCAAGATCGGCAGTGACAACATGTACTTAACGACATTATCTTTACACACGACCACACATTCTGCCGATAATAAGTAGTGCCTGAGTTTAGTACAAGAGAAATATAGGCAAAGGCACAACCTTTCCACCGGAGAATACCTAGTTTCGGCATCCAAGAGTCTTCTGCTGATGTAATAAATTAGCCTTTCTTTTCCTTCAAACTCCTGGACCAGCGCCAAGCCGATAGCTCGTTCATCAGTTGATAGATACAATCTAAAGGTTTATCAGCCTGAGGAGGAACCAATACGAGAGGGGACACTAGATATTGTTTGATGTCCTCTAACGCTTTCTGTTGTTCCTCACCCCAACCAAATTCTTGGTCGGGCTTCAACTTTAACAATGGGCTGAAAGCTTGAATTTGTCTGGAAGGGTTTGATATGAATCTCCGGATGAAGTTGACCTTGCCGATTAAGGATTGCAACTCAGTCTTGTCTTGTGGGGCTACAACTTTGTTGATGGCGATAATAATCTTTTGGTTGATCTCGATACCGCACTCGTGGACCATGAAACCCAGAAACTGACCAGCCAAAACACCAAAAGCGTACTTGTTCAGATTCATTTTCAACCCATGTTTCCTTGTGCACTCCAGCACCTTGCATAAATCGGCCAAATGTTGTCGATATCCTTTTGACTTGACAACAACATCATCGATGTAAAGCTCCACCAGGACACCGATAAGCTTGTGAAATATATAATTCATGGCCCTCTGATATGTAGCTCCAGCATTTTTCAAACTGAAAGTCATGACTACCCATTCGAACAAACCGAGATGCCCAGGACACCTGAAAGCCGTTTTGGAGATATCTTCTTCGGCCATTAATACCTGATTATATCCAGCGTTAGAGATGCCCAGGACACTTGAAAGCCGTTTTGGAGATATCTTCTTTGGCCATTAATACCTGATTATATCCGGTGTTACCGTCCATGAAGCTGATAACCTTGTGTCCTGCAGTAGCATCTATCAACACATTAGCCATCGGCATCGGGTATCCATCCATCGGCGTAGCTTGGTTAAGATTCCTGAAATCAATGCAAACACATAGTTTTCCATTTTTCTTATACACAGGAACAATATTAGAAATCCAATCGGCATATCAACATTGCCAAATGAACCCTGCTTCAATTAATCTTGTGATTTCGGCCTTTATATCGGGTAAAATCTTCGGATTACAACATCGTGCAGGTTGCTGATATGGCCGATATCCTGGTTTTATGGGCAACTGATGTTTGACAATCGATCGATCTAGACCAGGCATTGCATGATACTCCCAAGCAAAGCAATCTTTAAACTCTCTTAATAAACCCACTAACTCACGCTTATACTCAGGATCTAACTTAGCACTAATATACCATCTCAACAAATCGGCCGATGTAAACCCGTGCCCAAGCTTCCCATCTTCTTGGATGAACTCGTCTATTAAGACGATTCTTCTGAGCCGTCTACTTGGATTGGCTGTAGATCAAAATCGGACACCTTCAAGAAGTCAGTGTCCCAGGTCTTGCCAGATATGCATCTGACGTGCTCGTAGCTCCACTGTTGCGCATCGACTGCGGCAATGCCGTAAGAGGAATCAGCGGTGACTACTTCAATCGTGTCGCCGATCCACTGGACGAGACACTGGTGCATTGTAGATGGAATGCAACAATTTGCGTGGATCCAGTCTTGTCTGAGCAGCATATTGTAGGACCCTTTACCGTTAATGACAAAGAAGGTGGTAGGTAGGGTCTTACTGCCAATGGTTAGGTCGACGCAGAGTGCCTCCCGAGCTGGAGATATGTTGCTTTCAAAGTCCTTGAGCATCATGTCCGTCTTCATCAGGTCTTCTTCACCTTTGCCGAGTTTTCGGAACATGGCATGTGGCATGATGTTCACAGCTGTGCCTCAATCTACCAACAGCTTGGTGACTGGTCTTCCGTCGACTTGCCCCTTGAGGAATAGAGCTTTGAGATGCTGACGTTTTTCATCCTCGGGTTTTTCAAAAGTGACGATCATTGGCTCCAAAGCCAATTGCGCCATCCGCTCTTCTGCTTCTGTCGTGTCATCGCGATCAGCGGGAGCCATGAACTCCATCAGTAAGATGAATACCATGTTAATGTTGGCGGCCGAATCCTGATCATCGTCTCCGTCATCGACTTTTCCTCTAGGGCGCCAAGCTTGAGACCTGACTCCTTTTTTGTCCAATGCTTGCCTTTGTTCTTCCTCTTTCTGTTCCCATTGGCGCAAGTGCTGGACCCTTCTCTTCTGGAATTTGGTCAAACCCTCTAGGCACCATCTGGGATTCACTGGTTTACCCCACGGTTTCGTACGCTCCTAGTCTGGCTTTCGGCCCAGCGGATTTTCGTCAGAGGACCTTGCATCGGCCATCTCTCCCAGCCGACTGGGTGTGTTAGCTCTACCTCCCAGCTGATCACGCACTGAAATGCGCCTGTTGTCTCGCTCAAACCTGTTTCTGTTGATCGGCTCTTGTCCTCTATCTCCGGAGCGTGACCTCTTGAACGATCGGCTGCCGCGGTACTGGCCATTGCACTCAGGATAGTTATCGGCTGACGGCAATCTGAGGTTGTTCTCCCAATAGTGGATGAAGAACAGACACCTCCAATGGTCTTCATGCCTGCGCATCATTTCTTCCCGGCACCTTGCATATTCCTATTGCCTTTGGTATTTGCTGAGTAGCTCCCGAGACGTGATAGGCTGATGCGGCTTATCCAAGTTCTCATCCTCTGTTTCTGCTCGGCCTTTTCCTTTAACATCGTCGGCCGATACTTAATTCCTGGGCTCCACCGTCCCGTTCCTTCTGGCCGATTCTGACATCAGTACCTTAGTCTGGAGTGTATTCCTACCGCTGACGTCGACCATATTGGCTGGGAGTGGATGTTAGTTGATTTTTATAGGTTTTGCTAGCTTCGTGGGGACTTTGAATTTAAGTCTCCCTTGCTCGAAGGATGACTGTATCTGCTGACGAAAGACTTTGCACTCATTGGTATCGTGAGATGTGGCATTATGCCACTTGCAGTACTTCATCTTCTTAAGCTGTTCGGCCGATGGGATTGTGTGGTAGGGTGAGAGCTTGATCTGTCCTTCCTGTAATAGCAAGTCAAAGATCTTATCGGCCTTAGATGTATTGAAGCTGAACGTCTCTGGCTCTTTCTTTCCAAACGGGCATGAGATTGGCTTTTTGCCCTTGACCCATTCTGCCAAGCCGATTTCCACCTCCTCTTCTGAGCCCGATCCTCCCACGTACGCCACCTTTTTCTGGAAACTTCTTTGTTGGTCAAAGGGGTGCACTTCCTGACTTGACAACTGGTGTACTATCTGGCTCAGACTCTCGAACACTTGAGAAGCATATTTTTCTTTGATGTGCGGTACGATTCCTTGAAAAGCATATCGGCCAACTAGCCATCAGTCAGGACCAGACTTTAGCACTTGTTCCTGATCTCTCTGAACCTCCGTATATAGCTGGCTACCGATTCATTGCTTCTTTGCTTGAGACTAGTTAGATCTGACAGCTTCATTTCGTGGACCCCCGCAAAGAAGTACTAATGGAATTATTTATCCAGATCGGCCCAAGTGATGATGGAATTAGGCGGTAGCATCGTAAACCATTGAAAGGCCGATCCGGACAGGGAAGATGAGAACAACCGCACCCTCAGAGCATCTTGTGCAGCAGCTTCTCCGCACTGTATGATGAATCTGTTGACGTGCTCCACCGTAGATGTGTCATCTTGACCCGAAAATTTGGTGAAGTCGGGTACCTTGTACCGATGAGGCAACGGCAACAGGTCGTAAGCGGGTGGGTACAATGTCCTGTATGTGTAGGTTTGCATGTTTTGGCTTCAGCCCGAACTGGTCTTGTATTATATCAGCTATTCTTGTTATCCAATCCACCTGCTGCTGCTGCTGCTGATGGACGATCAGCTGAGCCATCAGCATATGCTGTTGAACTTGCGGCACAGTGATCGGGTGGAAGATTAGTGCGTCCTGCAGAGCTTGCGGCTGGATAGTCGGCTGAGGAGCCGATGGCTGCTGACGAACAGGGTCAATGTGTCAGAGCGCATCTTCTGCCTCATCATACAATACTATTGGTGCTACATCTCTGAAAGGATCTGGAGTGCCTGCCCCCCTGCCGATTTCTAGTGGAAATGATGTCTGCACCGGAGATCTTGGAATATAAGATCCTGAAGGTACTCCATAACCAGTGGATGGATCCAGACCAGCAGGTATTCCTGCCGTTCCCCATGGCGCCGATGTCATCAACGGCGGTTGCATAGGAGGAACAGATGCAGGCTGAAGCGGTACTCATGTTGGAGAAGGCGGCGCACCACTATAGCCTAGGGGTGATGTAGCGCTGTATCCCCCGTTCTGCATCTACATCGGCTGAGGAGCTGATTTAAACATGTTGGGTGTCGCCGAAAAGCTTCCGACCGGCGCACTAATAGGAAGGGCGTAGGCTGGCCCATGATACCCCTGCGCGATGCCATTGGCCATAGAGCTGACGACGGCGTTGTGCACAGTGTGAGTCATCACCTTGGATTGATCAATCATGGCCTGATAAACAGACTGTTGGATCATCTTGGACATCTTCCCCAAGTCTTCAGCGATGGTGATCTGGCGAGGAGTCGGGAGGGCGGTCTTCTTGACGGGTTCCCCGCTCCTGGTGCGACTGTAGGATTGCAAGCATGCCTTCTTGAACTCTTCAATAGCCTTTGCCATCTCATCCTTTTGGTCGTCCTTGAGATCTGCCTCGGTGACTTCAATGACGTTGTCTTCCGAGATTTCAGTGGCCTTCTGTTTTGACATGTTGGATCTTTCTTTCGTTGCACTGAGCGTGCCAAAAGTGTGTTGATGCAAAAAATCGGACAATGGACCCGACTCTTGCGTTGAGCACACGACCCGGGAGAATCTGCTTAACTCCTGTTCGGGTTATCGCCCTAGTGCAGTTCACGTGACGTGCCAGTCAATCTGACCTGTTGATTGACAAGGAAGAACAGATGTCAAATTTCAGAGATTCGATCGGCTGAAGTTCCGATCTACTCCAAAAGACGTACCAGCAGGTTTTCCGATGTAATGTAAGGATGAGCGGCTATGAAACAGCCGATAATCACGTAGGAAATGAAAAAGGGACTGCTAGAGTAACCTAAACAATGCTACAAAGACAACACCTGAAACAGATCTAATCGGCTGTATGATGATAAATAACGTATTGATATAGCCGATAGTTCGTGCCTTAAGCTGGATAACTGGTGATAAAAACTAAAATAACAGGCAAAACCTATAATTCTAGCAAATATCGATAACTGGTGAATAAATCTAAATGAAACAAGTTAAAGCTTAGATGTTATTCGAAACGTGGAACTTACAAATTGGCTGGAGATCACGTTGATGCAGTCCTGCCAACTCGTACGAACTCGTGAAAAGAAAAGTATTTTGGCGAAGTCGCCGACTTGAAAGTAAAGTTGCGTGAAAAAATAGATTTTGTATTGATGTTTGTTGATGTTTTTGCCAGCCTCACGGGGCACCTATTTATACCCTGTTATAACTCGTTTCCTAACCGACTACGACTCAATACTCGATTTCTTATTCAAAGCAACAAATATTTACATACGGATACAACTCACATCGGAGTCAGACACCATCCAATCCTCTATGGGCCAACCTTGTCTTCATCTTGTTACCGCCTTGGCCCATTTAGGCCCATATCAACTCGTCGGCCAAGCTGTTCTGGCTTCCCATCGGCTAGACCCCATCGATCTCATCGGCTAATCGGCCGAACCACTGTAGCTTTACCGGCCGATTTCTCTGGCCATAGCTTCTTGTTTAACCGCATCAGCCACTTTCTTCTTCTTTTGGCGCCGATCTTGACACGTGTCAAAAACCGGCGTCAACAGTACTACACAAATATTTCCTAAAAGATGCTATTAATGGCCTTAAACAACAAAACTGCAGCCCAATTAGCCCACAGTCCTACACGGGCACACCTCCACCCGGTGGTTGATGGCTACCTCTTGCTCTACCAAGTCTAGATCATGGTTGGTTTTGCCTTTCAGTGCTTCATGGTCTCTCCCCCCACTGTCCCCAAATTTACTAAACTCTAGCGGCCTAGCCTAGGCAGCAGGCACTGGGAGGAAGGAAGGAAGGGGGGGTAGGGGCACCCGAGCCATCCATGCGTTCATGTACGGAGATTATTGAAAGATTACAGTTCATGCCTAATTAAGGATGTTTATCTACGATGGACTCACCAAATATACATAAGCTACATTTTCAGAGGGTGTTTACCTTTGTGTAGTTAGTAATTTGATGTGTCCTACACCTAAAGCATTCATTCATTAACCTCACATTAAATTGACCTACCGAACTGATCTGAACAGAAAGTATTCCAGTTAATTAGGATGGGTGGTCTTAAAGGTTCGCGAGGAGAAAAAGAATGACCCTACAAACTGGCTCTCCTAAAATCAATGTCTGGAAGTCCTTTCTTCCTTGGGTCCAATTTTAAAATATCAAATATGGAAAACTCAGTCGAATCAAATACTCTGTTCTCTATGCTGTTCTTTTTGAACCGCTACATAGTCCTTATAGCTATTTGCTATAATTATGATTTTTAGTTGAGTTTTCTGTATATTCGATGGCGTATAGCTCCAATGAGCTGTCAATAATCCATGAAATACCATGTAAATGCACTTCTTCTGCTCTCTGTCCCCTGTGTATAATGGCAGTATGCTGTTTCTATCTTTGAACAGTTTCTGATGGTTTAGGAACATATTTTTCACTGATAAATATTGCAGTAACTATTTCCCTTGAGCTCGAGGTTTTCCTTGAATTACTTGTTGAAATTAATCAGTAATTTCTTTTTCTGTGTAGACTAAGTTGGCCGGTTGGGTGTGGTGGGCCGGTTTGGGTTGCATTAGGCAGTTAGGTTGGTACACGTGAATGTCATTCCGTATCTTTGTATATTGCTCAGGAGAGTTACTTACCAGTTATGACGAACTTCGTTGTGCAATATTTGGTGATTTAACATTTTCACATTATAGCTTCATTTAGTTACCTTTGTATTCAATATCAAGTTATGTAAACTTCAAACATCATGAGGCCTTTTATTTTAATATATCTCTCTTGGATACTCTAAATCTTCCTACGAAATAAGAAACTCTAAGAAAATCATGAAATTCCAGTAGTTGGTGGATGGCTGGACACCATCAAGTAGCGGAACATCACCCTCTCATGCACTTCTTCACCATCATACAGACCACTATCCACGTAGACTTTGGCTAAAGTACGGGTGGTGGCGTGGAAGCGGCAACATCAATATAGACGCTAAGCGACCATACCTGAAACAAGAGAATAATAACCTGAGAACGTGTAAAGATCCGTAGTAACGTACGAGCATTTCTACTAGTATTATATATTTGAAAATGGAGAATTTAAGACATACCCTTTTCCACCAGACTCCAATCGTAGACGAAACGGAGAATTCAAGACATACCCTTTTCCACCAGACTCGAATCGTAGACGTTGTCTCGGACTCCTCATCTGCCCTCAAGGCCTCAAAGACTTGGCAAAGATAGAGAGTACACCTGTACACCCAAGAACTTTGATGAGGCTTCGTACACAGGGATTCATAAACTAAGGTCGGCCCTGTAGTTCTTTCCATTCCGTCTGCAAAGTCAGAAGAGAATGCCGTCATTATCTGTGAACAGAAGATTACAAGTCGCAAGCTAGACTGGAGCTTAGATAAGGATACATACATGTGCATCAGACTAGGAAGGGATAAGGACAATTTTGTCAAGGATATTTGACTGCAAGGTTTGATAATGTGACAGGATGCTTGCCATCTGACTGCACAAGAACAAACATAACATTGCAGTCAGCAGTGGCAGCTGATGAAGTGGACATAAACCATATAGATTACTCACCGGCGACTTGACCGGAATAGATTGGGACTCCATGCATTCTGCACTAGCTATATACTTGTTAGCTACGTGCGTAACTTGGCATCTCTGAGTGAAGAGACAATATTACTTCTGTCTTTCATACATCCAAGTTTTTCTGAACTAGAAAGAGTGAGCTATGGCAGACATGGGCCACTCTTTCTTGCTCATGCTACTCCTGGCAAGCGTCACAACAGCTGATCAGGCACCCTCCATGGGTGCTAGCACCCACGCTGACTTCCACGCGCTGATGTCCTTCAAGTCGCTCATAAGGAGAGATCCATCATTGGCACTGGCATCATGGGGCAGCAACGGATCCCTCCCTCTGTGCCAATGGCGTGGCGTGACATGCGGTGCACAGGGACAGCGCCGTGGCCGTGTCATAGCACTTGACCTCAGCGACCTGGGCCTTCTCGGCACCATTTCACCTTCCATAGGCAACCTCACCTACCTGACAAGACTCCAGCTCCCACTGAATCACCTCGGCGGCACCATACCGGAGAAGGTTGGCCGTCTCCTTGACCTCAGGCATGTTAACCTGAGCTACAATTCTCTGGAAGGTGGCATCCCGGCTTCATTGACAGAATGCAAGCAACTTGAGAACATCAGCTTTGCATCCAACAACCTCTCAGGAGAAATACCACAGGCCATGGGAGTTCTGACCAGTCTGCGCGCACTCCACATGCTCCACAACAAGCTCGAAGGGCCAATACCTCACACGTTGGGCTTGTTACAAAGCCTCGAGCTTCTAAATCTCTACAACAACAGCCTTACAGGAAGCAT
Source organism: Setaria italica (assembly GCF_000263155.2). NCBI lineage: Eukaryota > Viridiplantae > Streptophyta > Magnoliopsida > Poales > Poaceae > Setaria > Setaria italica. Next base: position 3,624,995 of record NC_028450.1, on the reverse strand, counting down.
TCCTTCAGAGATTGGAAACCTCACCAATCTAGTCAGCCTTAACCTGAGCTACAACCATTTAACAGGTTCAATTCCTTCTTCTCTTGGTAACCTTCAGAAGATTGAGAATTTGCAAATGCGGGGAAATCAACTCACGGGGCCCATTGCATTCCGTCTTTCTTGGGAAACCTCTCCTCATTAACTATTCTTAATCTTGGCACCAATAGTTTTGAAGGGGAGATTGTGCCATTGCAAACATTATCATCTCTGACTGTCCTTGTTTTGCAAGAAAACAAGCTTCATGGCAGCATCCCATCTTGGCTAGGAAACCTCTCTTCATTGGTATACCTAAGCTTGGGAGAGAATAGCTTGACTGGGTCTATCCCTGAGTCGTTAGGAAAACTGCGAAGGTTATCTAGTCTTGTTCTTGCAGAAAACAATCTTACAGGTAGTATTCCATCCTCACTTGGGAACCTCCACGTTCTTTCTGAATTCTATCTGGAGGAGAATCAGCTGACAGGATCCATTCCTTCACCCATTTTCAATCTGTCCTCTCTCCGCATATTTTTTGTGTCCTTCAACCAGCTAACAGGATCATTACCAATTGGCAATAGAGTCAACTTTCCAGTACTTCAAATATTCAATATAGCTTTCAATCGCTTTCAAGGTGCCATTCCATCATGGCTGTGCAACTCTTCTATGCTTAGCGTCCTTTCAGCAGACATGAATATGATTTCAGGAATAGTCCCTCCTTGTATTGGACATCGCCAAAAAAGTTTGTCGTTCCTGACCCTTGCAATGAATCAACTACAGGCAAATAGCAATGATGGTTGGGGGTTCCTGTTTAGTTTAACTAATAGCAGTCAACTGAAGTTCTTAGATTTCAGTAGGAATAAGTTTCAAGGCGTGCTACCAACTGCAGTGGCCAATCTCACTACAAATTTAAAAGCTTTCAGTGTTTACAACAACATGATAAGTGGCAACATTCCTGAAAGCATCGGAAATCTTGTTAGTCTATCACATCTTTTCATGAGCAACAATTATTTCGACGGTAGTATTCCTTCCTCTCTCGGTAGACTCCAGATGATGAGTTTTCTAGACCTTGGAACGAATAATCTATCAGGACATATTCCACCAACACTTGGCAATCTTACACTGTTGAATAAACTCTACCTTGGACAAAATTCTCTTAGTGGACCAGTGCCATCAAGTATTGGGAGCTGTCCTTTACAACTGTTTGATGTTCAGCACAATATGCTCAGTGGTCCAATTCCCAAGGAAGTTTTCCTCATATCTTCCCTGTCAAATTTCATGTATTTCCAGAGCAACTTGTTTACTGGGTCACTACCGTCAGAACTCGGTAACCTGAAAAACATTGCAGACATCGACTTCTCTGGTAACTGAATTTCTGGTAAGATTCCTACTTCTGTTGGTGATTGTCAAAGCCTGCAATATTTGAAGATGCAGGGAAATTTCCTTCACGGGATCATACCAGAATCAATGGAACGTCTTAAAGGCCTTGAGGTACTTGATCTTTCACACAATAACTTGTCAGGAAATATTCCTCGGTTTCTAGGTGGTATGAAAGGCCTTGCTAGTTTGAACCTCTCATCCAACAACTTTGAGGGTGAAGTTCCCAAAGATGGAATATTTCTCGACACGAGTGCTATTGCAATTGAGGGGAATCAAGGCTTGTGTGGGGGCATCTCTGAATTGAACTTGCCTCTCTGCTCCACTCACACCACCAACAGGCGATCCTGGGAGCTTATTATAATCCTCATAAGCAGTGCAGTCCTATTGCTTTCTGTCGTATTGACACTGTTTGCTTTCTGGCACAACAGGAGCAAGGCGCAACGAGCAAACACAGACCAGTCACTCATGAATGATTTACATATAAGATTAGGCTATGCTGAATTAGTCCATGCGACAGATGGCTTTGCTTCCCGGAACCTCATTGGAGTAGGAAGCTTTGGCTCAGTGTACAAAGGAAGAATGATGATCCACGACCAACAAGTCACTATTGCCGTGAAAGTGCTTAATATGCAACAACGTGGGGCGGTACAAAGCTTTGTTGCAGAATGCAATACTTTAAGAAGCGTTCGGCATCGGAACCTTATGAAGATCCTGACGGTTTGTTCGGGCATTGATTTTCGGGGTCATAACTTCAAGGCTCTGGTATATGAGTTGCTACCGAATGGAAATTTAGATCGATGGCTACACCAACATCCTGAGGAAAATGGTGAATATAATATTTTAAGTATTATCAGAAGGCTCAGCATTGCCATTGATGTGGCTTCTGCTCTTGATTATCTGCATCAACACAAGCCATCACCAATTATTCACTGTGATCTCAAGCCAAGCAACATTCTCCTTGATACAGATATGGTTGGTCATGTTGGTGGCTTTGGGCTTGCAAGGGTTCTGCATCAAGACCATAGTGTCATATCAGAGAAATCAAGTGGCTGGGCTAGAATGAGAGGAACAATTGGCTACACTGCTCCAGGTATGTTTCTGACACTACAATTTATCCTTACTAGTTGAGGAAAGTAGGAAAATATTTAGTCAAATTATGCTGACATAATTTTCCCTGTACAATTTATTGCACAACCTTAGTTCAGTCCATACTCCATGGTAGGTTTATTTCATTATATGTGTCTCAATTCAGAACTTCAGATAGGAATATTTTGTCAAAACAACTCAAATGTACTGAAGCATCAAAAGGATACGATTATATAATTTTCTGTATTCATAGACATAAGTATTTTTCAAAATACAAATATTTAAATTTCTGCGGTGTTTTCTTACATTATTATTTTGATGATTACAGAGTATGGCTTGGGCAATGAAGTTTCAATCCTGGGTGATGTCTACAGCTACGGCATATTGTTGCTGGAGATGTTTACTAGAAAAAGACCGACAGACAGTGAATCGGAGAAACACTCAGCCTTCATAAATATGTTCAGATGGCACTTCCAGAAAGAGTGATCTATATTGTGGATAGACATTTACTATCCAAGTATGCGGATGGACAAGGGGGAACCTCAAACTAAGTCAGAGTAGAAGATGCAATAATCACTTGCATCACATCAGTTCTGCATATTGGAATTTCATGTTCAAAGGATAATCCAAATGAGCGCATGCAGATTAGAGATGCATTGAATGAGTTGCAAACAATAAGGGACAATCTAGCTCAACATTCTGCTCCATGATGAAGCCTTAAATAGTTGAGGCATTCCAGGGAGTTTGTCCATATAATATGAACTCTATTCGGACTACCTAAATCCAATAAAGGGAACAAGATTATGCATAAATCATGATGCATGCTACTGTCTATGCACCTCCTTATCATTTCTAGTTGCATATGAAATGCTATGAAGACTCTGGGTTATAATGAAAACACTGTGCCATACTTGATGTTTACTGGCAGAGTTGTACATGTTTACTTGTCACATGTAAATAGTTAGGAATATTACTGTATGATATACATGCCTTAGATTTTACACATTTAACACAAGACAGTAGACAAGCATAGTAGAGAAAACGTTGGTACAGGGGACCTTCCCAGTCCGCATCATTATGTAATAGAAACATAAAACTCCTTATGACTTCTTTTCCCCACGACTACCTTTCACATTGAGAAATGAAAATTCTCGTTTATTCAAAAATTGAAACTACGACCAAAGTGCTACTTGGGTGGGAGCTAGAAACAACACCAGTGTAGATGCAGGTGCCAAAGGATCATGGTAAATTGGTATCATGAACCCTCACCAGTCCCCCTTCTTCTGATACTTTCTGATTTTGACAAAAGCATTACAAAATCGGGCGTTTCTGTCAAGGAAAAAAATGTTAATGGCATCTATCTGAAATTGACATCAACCTCCCGCAACTCTAGCAGCGATTCAACGTGACTACTTGACAATCAGAAATCATTTCCGGAACCCTAACTTCGGGTTGCCATACTCTTCGTATGGCTAAACTAGAGAATGTATGTGGTGCTCCCGTGGGTTGGGATACTCCCTACTCCAACCCACAAATGCACTTCTAAACGTGCATTAAAATTCATCAAAAAATATAAATGGTTGCATCTTGTTATCTTTTAGCATCATAAAAAAAATACAGATGAATACAAATCTGTGCAAGAAGAAAAAAGAAGAGAAATCAGCAATTCAACAGTAACGGGTGCGGGTCTAGAGATGAACAGGTGCAACCCGCACTACTGAAGTGCTGATTTCACTTTTTTTATTTCCTTGCACAGATTTTTGTTGCATCTTAAATTTTGCATGAACTTAGATCTTTGCATCATTTATCCATCCATATTTTTTGTCGAATTTTACATGCACATTTTGGTTAATTTTTTTTTGTGCGGGAGTACGGGAGTATATGAGAGGGTGGGAGTACAGGATATGCTCTCGGCTAGATTATGTTTTTGAACATCTAAACCTAAGGGCCTACAAAGAGGAGATTGTTCTCAAATCACTGGCTATCAAGTACGAATGTACGATGAAGTACATCGAATCCATAGCGAAGTTGGTGCGCGTGCATTCTTTCAACAGTCCAAATAGTAAATACAGAAGAGCAATTTTTGCAGCAGTTGGTACGTACCCTTAGAAGTAGATGTGGGGAGGAGAAAGCTGGCGGAATCTGGAGCCAGGCCGAGCGCTGGACGCCATCTGTAGCGGCAAGCGAGGTAGCCGCTGGGACATTTCATGTTGCTAGCCGCTGTTACTAGGACATTTCATGTTGCTAGCGTTAATTGCAAGGTGAGGCACGCGGAGCATAATTTCTAGCTTGTTGTCAGGCACCAACAGGTTTATTGGTAGAAAAACTGAGCATTAGTCCTGTTTGGTAGGTCTAAAAAATCTCAAAAATCCATCCAGGATAAAATTTTCGAGATGAAAGGGGTTCTTTAGTCCCAGATCGTTCAACTGGGACTAAAGACTCCCTTACTCCCGGTTCGTAAAACCAACCGGAAAGGCGTGGCCGCCCCTTTAGTCCCGGTTGATTATACCAACCGGGACTGCCTGCATGCACGTACCCCTTTAGAACTTAAGACTTTTTTTAAAATTTCTTTTTCATATTAATTTTTTATGCAAGTCATATTTGTGTTGTATGCAAGTTGTATATATATTTCATGGCAGTAGTGTGTACACACACACAATTCTTAGTACATATACAAATCAAACTAGTATTTATACAATTACTATGTATACAATAATTTGTCAAGTTCATTCCTAGGATTCTCCTGTCGTGGTGTTGCTCGGTGCGTCTATTGAACGTCTGTCGTAATTAAATTCTCCCTCTGGATTATCACCTCGTCCACCAGGAATCCTATGAGACCTTCACATACTGCCCCTATTCTCTCCTTCTCCAAGAGTCCTTATTGAATTATATACATCCATAATTTGGAAATATGTGAATGTTACACGAATAATTAAATATAAGGAGGTAGAAAATAATTAATTATTAATAGTTTTATTTTACTTACATTTATATCATGCAATGACAGCACCTTGGGTTACACAAAATTATGCATGTGCTCACAGGCGTAGTATCCACATAGATTATTGCCTTGTTCCTATCTCAAGCACTTTAGTGGGAACAAACAAGTTATAAAATATTCATGTTATAGAATGTACAAAATGTGCAAACTTCATACTACCATCCATTGCCGGTCCATCTGCATCGTATTACGTGAGAAATGGACATGGGTCTTCGCATTAGATAATTAACTTGATCAATATTAGGTAGGGGGAAAATAGAGTAAATGTGATTATAATATTTAGGCCTTACAAAAAATATTAGATAAATAAATTATTACGTGAGAAATAGACATAGGTCTTCGTATTAGATAAAGAACTTGATCAATATTCATAATTTAGACCAATCAACCTTCATAAAGATAAAAAAATTCACATGAAAATTATACCATTCAACATTCATAACAATCACTAAAGATACATATAAAGATTATACTCATAATAAGATAATAAAGATATATATACACTAAAGATTACAGACACTTCATAGTGGACTTCATGTAGTCAATTTCCTAAAATAATGGTCCAATATAGCAGAATGTTCGCCCTCAATGCCATGTCTGCACTGAACTCAAACTTCCACGGCATCACCTTGGTCTTCTTGGGGGTGCTCTTGTTCATCTCTGATATGATCCAAAATGGTTCAACGGAAGTCTACACATAACTTAATGTCTTCCGAAGTCTATGGAGAGTTACCTCTGCTTCTCGAGTACTAGAAAATAATGGTACAATAGAAGATCTTCGAGTTCACATACTCAGGCTGAATATCATAAAGGAATCTTAAAATAATTGTCCAAATGTCTTTTGGAGCAAGTGCCACATTCTCATAATAGAAATTTGGTGGCACACACACAATAACCCGTCCAGGCAAAAGATATATTCGTTGAGCATGGCCTATGGTGGCAAGCCAAAACCAACCAAAAGCCGCTAGGTCAAGGTTAATGAACAGATCTTTGCCTGAAGAGGATATTGGGTCAACATACTTCTAATATGAGAATTAGGCTCCAAAAGGCATCTGAAATACTATTTCAAGATTCTTTTATGATATTCAGCCGAGTTTTTGGTCTCGAAGCTCTTCTGTTCTACCATTATTTTCTGGTATTGGAGGAGCAGAGGTGACTCTCTAGAGACTTCGGAGAAGATTGAGTTATGTGTATACTTTCATTGAACCATTTTGGATGAAATCAGAGATGAACAAGAGGGCCCCCAAGAAGACCAAGGTGATGCCAGACGCAGCCCCATCAAGGTCTTCGCTAAGAAAAAATCCTGCGATGGGGAGGAAAGGCGATGACGAAGAGATGGAGAAGAACATTTGGTTTGTACTTCATGAGCTCCATCATTACTATGCTATTTCAACTATTTGGTTTGTATGATGGTGTATCTTAATCCTCAATCTCTTACACTTACAATTTATTTACTTTAATTTCATTGCAATGACTAAATATTGAAAATACATTTATTCTATTTTTTTCTCATACCTAATATTGATCAAGTTCTTTTAACTAATATGAATCATATATAACAAGTAAGCTATCCATCAAATTTTAGCTTTTAAAAACATGTATAAATAAAAATCCTCTGCATTCTCCCTCATTCTAAAAAAACTCATTTTTCTCCCTCTCTAAAGCATAAAACAAAGCATAAAAACAATAAATGAAGGGAGGATGAAGTAGCTAACCTTCACAACACTTTGGATGAGTGAAATCCCCATGGAAATGAGAAAAAAAATTTGGGCAGCACCTCCCCTATGGTTGCTTGCTTGGGCTGGAGGAGGAAGAAGAGCTCTCGGTCTGGTGATTTTATAGGGGAGGAGATTTTGTCCCGATTGGTGGTTTTGTCCCGGTTGGAACCTCTTTTGTCCAGGTTGGTTATTCCAACCGGGACAAATTAGGGTCTTTTGTCCCGTTGGAGTTTCCAACCGGGACAAAAGGGGAGCGGCGTCGGTGCGATATTTTTGCCATTACAACTAGGACTAAAGGGTGGGCTTTAGTCCCGGTTGGTATTTACAACCGGGACTAAAGCTCCCCCCGCGGTGGCCTTCGGTGGCACGCCACTTTAGTCACAGGTTCAATGTTAACCGGGATAAAAGGGGGTGGGTGGAAGGTCAGTTCTCTACTAGTGGTTGCATCTCCTGGTAAAGATTTGCAGGCAATCTTGCACTTCACTTTTTTGAAAGAGATCTGGTTCATTTTCTCTGGTGTATCCTACTTGGGCAACTTGCCAAGCTGCTAATTGGAGGTCATTTTCAGTAATTTTGTCATATACTTTTACTCGAGTTATCCAGGTCCTTTTTCTTATTCTATATCCATGCCATTGGAGGTCCAATGTGAAGTTCACTAGCGATGGTTTTTTTTCTTTATTTAGTTGCTGTTGTACTGGTTTTGCAGAGTTCTTTTGTTAGTCCAGAGTTTTGCATAAATGCATGCATTGGCATTTGCTAAAATCAGCAAAGAAAGAGATTCCTTGTATATATTTGTTCCAATTGTATCACTAATCTCCTTCCTAACCTCTCTAAAATTTTATTGCAGAAGTATCATCAGGAAATGTCATCCGAAGAGTTTTCATTATTGTAGTGTAGCGAACATGACCCCAAATAGGCCATTAGTTTGTGATTTTGTGATTAATGTGACAACATGATCATTAGGACTAACAAAGTGTTTAGAATATGCATTGAAGGTTTTATAGGTCCTAAGCAATAAACCACAATCAAAGATAAGCTAAGAAACGAAGAAAACAATGAACACAGGCACCATCGGATGTTCCGATGGTCCCCAAAGAAGCATCGGAGCAACCATCGGAGCCATTAGTACAAAGGTGGCTGGCTAAGTCAAGCCACCGGATGTTTCGATGCCTTGTTTTCTAGTAGCGTTGGATGAATTTTTAGGGGAAGGCTTGGAAGACGAAGAAAACCCTATAGCATTGGATGATCCAATGGTAGGTCAAGGGAAGCATTGGACGAAGCATATTTACTTTGGAAAGTTCCAGAGAGGTTTTCACCAGAAAACCATCAGCTCCGTATGAACCGACGGGGGCATCGGATGAAGCGTCGGATGAATTCATGAAGGAGTTGGGCGTAGAGGAGCCAACGACTAGTTGCACCGGATATTCCGTTGCATGCCAAAATAGACCATCAGAACATCCGATGGTATACTTTAACTAACTGTTGGAGCAACGGCTCTTTGATGCCTTGGGCTATTTATACATCCTCCACTCGCCCATTTGGAGTTCCTGGATGAAGTTGAAGTGTGCAGGAGTCCATTGAAGAGCAAGACACATCAAGAACACATCCAAGCCACCAAAAGTGCTTAAGTGATCCATCTAAGGCTTAGCACAAGCTTAAGAGAGTGATTACTGCTAGGATAGACCTAGAGAAGAGAGAGTGCAAGGTGTGCCTAGCTTGTGATTAGGTTCTAGTGTGAACCAACGCTGTACAAGAGGTGTGTTGGCATGTTGGAGCCTTGGTGGCTCGCTGGCAAATCTTCGACCCTCTAGCTTGGTGTGGAGAGGCATCGATGACCGTGTGCGGAATCATGAAGACCCCCTTCCTTCATGGAGAAGCTCCTTAGTGGAGACGGCATCAAGGTGAATGGGTACTTGGCACGAGTCTTAGTGGCTAAGCTTTTGTGGCAAGTTAAGGGGTGTCTTGGAAGACACTTGGTGACCAGGAAGCAATACTCTTCTGCGAGTGCTTCAACAACGTCGACTAGTGGTGGCTTAGTGCCTACCGATACCACGTGATAAATTATCGTGTAAAGAGTTTGCTTTCCCTCATCTCCTCCTTTACATTTCCGCATTTCATACTTGCAACTTGTGTACTTTTGCTCTCTTAGTGCAGTATCTTGCTAGGATTGGCTCTAGGTTGCAAAACTTATTTTCGAATGAGGATTTCACACTAGATTAACCATAGTTGCACATCTTAATAGCATGATCTAGTTTATGTTTTATTAATTGGCAGTGGAAGCCATAGGTTAAAGTTTTAGATGTTCTAATTCATCCTCCCTCCCCGTTAGGCTACGAGAACCGATTCGTTATAGATGGTATCAGAGCTAGGCTCACATCTTTCGCAAATAATCGCCAGTTCCATTGGCAAATTGTGAAACCGGCTCATTGGATACGGTTAGGCTTCATCGCCTAGTGAGTTAGCTCGGATAGGGGTAAGGGATGGATTCAATAGGTTTGGCTCCACATTTTGATGGCACGGGTTACCAATATTGGAAAGTTCTCATGGAAGCATTTCTCTAAGCAAGGGGTCTTAATATTTGGAGAGTCACTAGTGAGGGCGTGAAAAATAATGGGCAACAAGAAAAATAATATGATGTGATTGCCAAGAGCATTATTTTATCGTCACTTAGTGAAAGTGTTTTGAATCATGTGTTTACTTATGAAAATGCTATCAAATAAAACAATGAGGGCATGGAGGATGTGTCAAATGAAAAGTACGATGTTCTTATTGAAAAGCTCAATCGCTTTAAGCAACTTGAAAATGAGAATGCCGAGGCTATGTCACGTCTAAATATTCTTGTAAATGAGATCAACTCTTTAGGTGTGAAGAAGATTGGAGATGCAGACCTCAATCACAAGATCCTTCATAGCCTTCGGAGGCTAAAATATGATTTGGTGAAAGCCATCATCTATGAAAAGAGGCTCGCCGACTTCACCCCAAATCAAGTCCTAAACAAGATCACGGCATTCGAGATGCGACTATTGGCCAAATCCAAAGAGAAACACCAAGAACCATCTTCTCCAACCTGAAGCCTTGACCTAGCAAGAAATCAAGAAAAGAAGTTGAGGAAGATGGCCATTCATGCAAGCTCAAGTGAAGAAGAAGATGAAGATGATGACGATGATGATGATGATGAAAGCTCCTCAAGTGATGAAGAAACCAAATCCATGATTGAAGATTATGCCAAGAAGGTCTTCAAGTACGTGAAGAAGATGAACATGTACGGGTACATGATACACTTGAGAGATGGATGTCATCATCAACAAATGAAGGTCACAAAGATCAAGCATGAAAGAATGAAGAAGAAGAACAAGGAGAGGAAGCCCAAGCATGAAGCATTCACCGCCGTTCGTGAATGGATAAGCAGTGGACAATCAAGCTCTTGTAACTCAAGTGATGAATCAAGCAAGAACTTTACCAGTCGCTTCAACATGTTCAACATGCAAGGTCCCTCATCATCATCACCACACTTTTACCTAATGGCTCAAGGTATGGAAAGCGATGTAAGTGATGATGAATCTGATTCTCCTTCCATTGATGATCTCAGTGAGTTGATCCATGAGCAAAAAGGTATCCTTAAGAAACAATCTAAGAAAATAAAACAACTCAATGCTCTCAATGATCTTAATGACACCCTTGTTACAAATTATGAAAAATTGCTGTGCAAATTCAAGCTTAACAAGGATCATTAGGAGCTCAAGTCTAAAATTGAGAGCATTGATAATGAAACTAAGGATTCCTTGGAGCAAAATGAATCATTTACCATTTGTGCAATTCCTATATCTAAGATAGATGCTTCAACTTCTTGTCATGATTTAATTGATGAATCTAGCTCACCCCCTTGCAATGAGAAATCTTTTAAGAATGTTGTTGTAGAATCTTGTGATGATCTTATTGCAAAGGAGAATGATGGGCTCAAGCAAGAAGTAAAATGACTCATGGGGCAATTGGCCAAAATGAAGGGCAAGGACAAGGTGGATAATGTTGAAACTCCACAAGACAAGAAGACCAACGTCCAACCTTCTCAAGATAACCGTGATCACATGGTGAAGAAACTTAAGAAGGGAGCAACCGTGACTTGTTCAAATGTCATCAATAAGGCCACAAGTCCTATCAACGCCCCCAAGTGAAGAAGATGAGCAAATATGAGAAGAAGAAGATGAACTTCACCATCAAGAGCTCCCTCATCTACACTAAGCCCAACCACAAGAACAAGACCAAGAGCAACTCCTATGTCATCAAGAAGAAGACTAATGGTAATGTGGTTGCTCACAAGGTTGGGAAAAGGAGTGGGGTTGGAACCGACCTATTTGGGTGCCCAACGAAGTCATCACCAACATGAAAGGGCCTCAAATGGTTTGGGTTTCAAAGGAAACATGAAGCTCATAATCGACTACTGGGGATTTGGAGGCTTGGCTCACGAGAAGATGAGAAGGTTCAAGTCAAGAAGCCAAGCTTGCAAGATTGAACATATTGTTGGGATACGAGGTAGGCTACGCTAGTGTAAAACAATATTTTTCTACCGCGTAAACCAGGAATAACTACTATTATAGATCACGGGATTACCACTCGACGCACTGGTGCAGAAGTTGTAGAATCGCGTCGGGCCAGCGAAGTTGATCAGCATAGTCGAACACGTCGACGTCGAGCAGCTCCTGAGCAGCTCATCCACATACAGCGAGCTCCTCCTCGTGTCGCAGCTCGTCGTCGGCTCGTCGTGGCTTGTTGGCAGCTCGTTGTGGCTCGTTGATGGGTCGTCGTGGCTCGTCGGCGGTTCGTCCAAGTGCTGCAGGTGCAACACCTCCAAGGTATCCACACGTGTAGGGAGGAAGCATCGCAAACTGGACTGCTAGGTCCGCGAGTTGCAGCCAGGTGAGGGCGTGAAAGGCGCGGTAGCTGTGGTTCGGCCAAAAAGGGATAAACCCTAGGGCGCCCCTTACCCCTCTATTTTATAGGGGTTCCTGACGGGCCTCTACGTCCGAGGCCCATTAGTACTCCTAAAACTAGTCCAATTCAGATCATATCCGAATTGGGCTTCCAGGCCTTTAAGTGTGTGACCCTATAGGTTCATACACGTATAGACATGGCCCGAGTACTCCTACTTGACCAATAGTTAGTAGCAGCCTCTAGCAAGACGTGCTAACTCCTATACGCATACGAAGATCATATCAGACGAACCGTCACAACATCACGTACATGCTATTCCTTTTGCCTCACGATATTTGGTCTAGCTCCAAACCAACCACTCTTTCTCAATGTTGTGATTTGGAATCCCTTTCTAGGTTAACTCTTAACCTCACGTAGCATGGCCATGCATTTCCGGATTCGATCACTCGAGGGGCCCAGAGATATCTCTCTCAAATAGACAGGGGCAAATTCCATCTTGACTGACCATACCTTATAGCATGCTTCTTAACAAACCCGAAAGCTAACTTTATGACTACCCAGTTACGGTGTAGCGTTTGATAGCCCCTAAGTAAGTTGATCCACATCTTGAGTATATGCGACAGACTCAGGTCTAAGGAAAAATCGTACACGTTGTGTAAAGAGAGAACCACTTCTTGTGTTGGGTCAGTCCTAGCAAATGTCTCCACATACGCCTACATTATTAGTTTGACATCTCCATGTCCATGACTTGTGAAACATAGTCATCAACTAATACATGTACTAGTCTAATATTCATGTGTGACCTCACATGAACTCTGACTAGGGACAACTTTAGAATAACCATACAAGTAAAGAGTTTCATATACAATTCACATAATTGCAAATCAATATAAGTACCCTTTAATGGATACTCAAGGAACACAATATAAATCATATACATAAATGGAATATCATCATCTCTATGATTGCCTCTAGGGCATACCTCTAATAGTCTCCCACTTGCACTAGAGTTAATCTAGAAGATATCTAATACCCATAGCTCTTACATGCGCATCATGCTTAGCCTGAGGGAGTGGCTTTGTCAAAGGATCAAAAATAATCAGATCCGTGTGTATTTTGCATATCTTGATCTCACCCCGGTTAACGAAGTCTCGAATGAGATGAAATTGCCGTATTACATGTTTATTCTTCTAGTGATTCCTTGGCTCCTTTGCTTGCGTAATAACCCTATTGTTATCACAGTAGAGATTCAATGGGCTAGACGCATTCGGGAACACACCAATCTCAATAAGGAAATTCCTTATCCAAACACCGTCCTTCGCGGCTTCTGAAGCCGCGATGTACTCGATTTCTGTCATAGAATCAGCCACCATCTCCTGCTTGGAACTCTTTCAGCTAACAGCACCACCGTTTAGTGTAAACACAAATCCTGATTATGATTTTGAATCATCTCTGTCGGTTTGGAAACTAGCATCGGTGTAACCTGTTACAACAAGCTCGTCCTCACCTCCATAGACGAGGAACATATCTTTAGTCCTTCTGAAGTACTTAAGAATGTTTTTTACCGCCATCCAGTGACTCTCACTTAGATCATGTTGGGATATGAGGTAGGCTACGCTAGCGCAAAACAAAATTTTTTTACCGCGTAAACTAGGAAAACTGCCGTATATGGATCACGGGATTACCACTTGACGCACAGGTGCGGAAGTTGTAGAATCGCATCCGGGCAGCGAAGTCAATTAGCGTAGTCAAACACGTCGACGTTGAGCAGCTCCTTAGCAGCTAATCCACGTACAACGAGGTCCTCCTCGTGCCACGGCTCGTCGTCGGCTCGTCGTGGCTCGTTAGCGGCTCGTCCAAGTGATGCAGGTGCAACACCTCCAAGGTATCCACACATGCAGGGAGAAGCATCGCAAGCTGGGCTGCTAGGTCCGTGAGTTACAACAAGGCGAGGGTATGGGAGGCGCGGCAACTGTGGTTTGGTTAAAAGGGATAAACCCTAGGGTGCCCCCCACCCCTCGATTTATAGGGGTCTCTGACGGGCCTCTAGGTCCGAGGCCCATTAGTACTTCTAAACCTAGTCCAATTCAGATCATATCCAAATTAAGCTTCCAGCCCTTTAAGTGTGTGACCCTATAGGTTCATACACGTATAGACATGACCCGAGTACTCCTACTCGAGCAATGTTAGTAGAGGCCTCTAGCAAGACATGCTAACTCCTATACGCATACGAAGATCATATCAGACGAACCATCACAACATCACGTACATGCTATTCCCTTTGCCTTACGATATTTGGTCTAGCTCCAAGCCAACCACTCTTTCTCAATGCTGTATTTCGGAATCCCTTTCTAGGTTAACTCTTAACCTCACGTAGTATGGCCATGCATTTCCAGATTCGATCACTCGAGGGGCCTAGAGATATCTCTCTCAAATAGAGAGGGGCACATTCCATCTTGACTGACCATGCTTCACAGCATGCTTCTTGACAAACCCGAAAGCTAACTTTATGACTACCCAGTTACAGTGTAGCGTTTGATAGCTCCTAAGTAAGTCGATCCACATCTTGAGTAAATGCGACAGACTTAGGTCTAAGGACAAAGCGTACACGTTGTGTAAAGAGAGAACTACGTAACTCGTGTTGGGTAAATCCTAACACATGTCTCCACATACACCTACATTATTAGTTTGACATCTCCATGTCCATGACTTGTGAAACATAGTCATCAACTAATACATGTACTAGTCTAATATTCATGTGTGTCCTCACATGAACTCCGACTAGGGACAAGTTTAGAATAAACATACAAGTAGCCTTTAATGGATATTCAAGGAACACAATACAAATCATGGATACAAATGAAATATCATCATCTCTATGATTGTCTCTAGGGCATACCTCCAACACATATGTAGTCCAAGTCCCCCATTCAAAGGTAATTGTATCTAGAACCCAACTCAAGCATCATTGAAGCTCCTTTGCCATGTATAGGATTGTATTGTATTCCCATTTGATATATGTTGCAATGCCTAGTTATTTTTTTTTTCATATGGTAGGTTGCTTGTGTATCTCTCTCTCTAACCCATGAGCAATCTACATGGTTTGAATTGTGTGTAGGAAAGCTACACTTGTTTCGTTCATGATACATGCTCTCTCATGTTATTTTTTGTATCATGAGTACAAGCTATAGGGTTAGCTTCCCTTTTGTTGTCATAAACAATGTGCATACAATTAATTGGTGATTCAAACACTGAATGCACACATTTAGGGGGAGCTCATCCTATGGTTTTTGATTTTGGAGAGTAACTTGTTTTCAAGCTTATATTATGTAGTCTCTCCTTCCGGTGCATCACACTTAGATGATGTTATTCACTCTCAATGTAAACTAACAAATCTATAAAAGTGATAATAACAAAATGAGCACTTTCATGCTTATTGAGTCATGTGCTTGCGAGCTTACATCTCATATATAAGTTCAAAGGAAATGAACTCATACATTCCCATCCTTATGGTACCTCTAAGTCTCTTACAAGTGATGTCATTCTCAAGTGATATCATTTACAAGTGGCTCATTTCTAGAGGTTCCATCAAGGTAAAAGAGACTCCTCCGGAGGTATGCAATGCTCAAGATTTTACAAGTGGTTTCATTGTCAAATCCTTTAAACTTTTAAGCTACCTCCATGCATGATATGTTCTAAGCTTTTTTGGTCCAAATGTCTAGTTGTGCACTTGATTTTCACACTATCATATAATGCACACATATAGAGGGAGCTTAGATTGTATCATGCTAGTTTCATGAATTGTTGATCCATCCAAATAATGTTTCAAATGGCATCTTCATTGGTATCATCATATGTGGATCATGCTTCATGAAGCTCTCCCCCTAGGCTACTAATGTCTTCCTTTGAGCTATGTTTGCAAGGTCTTGTAGGCTTACAAGTGGAATCATCTAGTGCAAGCACTTGGAATTATCTTTTAGGTGATTTGATTCCAAATGAGGAGAAATGTGGAATCAAAACAAGTGTCAATGTGTGAACCTATATAGGGGGAGAAAATCAAGAAAGAGGGAGAAATGTGTCAAGGGGGAGTCATGTGAAGATGAACAAGGGAGAGATCAAATTCAAGTTGCATGATGGTAAGCATCCAAGCAAGTGTAAGTGGTTCAATTGGTCAATTTTTGCAAAATTATGCTTGCTTTGATTGTGTTATCATAAATCACCAAAAAGGGGGGAGATTGTAGCGAACATGGCCCCAAATAGGCTATTAGTTTGTGATTAATATGACAACACGATCATTAGGACTAATAAAGTGTTTACAATATGCATTGAAGATATTATAGGTCCCAGGAAGCAACCACAATCAAAGACACGCTAAGAAATGAAGAAATCAATGAAAACTGGCACCATCAAATGTTCTGATGGTCCTTAGAGAAGCATCGGAGCAATTGGTACAGCGTGCAGGTGGCTGGCTAAGTCAAGCCACTGGATGTTCCGATGCATTATTTTCTAGTAGAGTCGGATGAATTCTCAGGGGAAGACTTGTAAGATGAAGAAAACCCCATAGCATCGGATGATCCGATGGTAGGCTAAGGGAAGCGTCGAACGAAGCATATTTACTTTGGGAAGTTCCAGAGAGGTTTTGGCTAGAAAACCGTCAGCACCGGATGATTTGATGGGAGCATCGGATGAAGCGTCGGAAGAATTCTTGAAGAAGTTGGGTGTGCAGGAGCCAACGGCTAATTGCACCGAATGTTCCAACGCATACCAAAACAAACCATCGGAACATCCGATTGTATACTTTAACTAGCCGTTGGAGCAATAGCTCTTTGACACCTTGTGCTATTTATATCGCCTCCAGTTGCCCATTTGGAGTTGCTGGATGAAGTTGAAGTGTGTAGGAGTCCATTGAAGAGCAAGACACATCAAGAACACATCCAAGCCACCAAAAGTGCTTAAGTGATCCATGTAAGGCTTAGCACAAGCTTAGAAGAGTGATTAGTGCTAGGATAGATCTAGAGAAGAGAGAGTGCAAGGTGTGCCTACCTTGTGATCAGGTTCTAGAGTGAACCACTGTTGTACAAGGTGTGCCAGCGCCTTGGAGCCTTAGTGGCTCATTGGCAAGTTTTCGACCCTCCGGCTCGGTGTGGAGCGGCGTCAATGACTATGTGCGGGGAACGTGGAGACCCGTTTCCTTCGTGAAGAAGTTCCTTAGTGGAAACGGCATTAAGATAACCGGAAACTTGGTGTGAACCTTAGTGACCAAGCCTTTGTGGCAATTCAAGGGGTATCCCGGAAGAGACTTGATGACCGGGAAACAATACTCTTTTGTGAGTGCTCACCAATGTGGACTATTGCTGTCTTAGTGCCTACCGATACCACGCGATTAATCATCGTGTTAAGAGTTTGTTTCCTCTCATTCCCTCCTTTACGTTTCCGCATTTCATACTTGCAACTTGTGTGCCTTTACTCTCTTAGTGTAGTATCTTGCTAGGATTGGCTCTAGGTTGCAAAACTTATTTTGGGATGAGGGTTTCACACTAGATCAACCATAGTTGCACATTTTAATAGCATGATCTACTTTATATTTTGTGAATTGGCAGTGGAAGCGTTTTAGATAGCCTAATTCCCCTCTCCTTGTAGGCTACGACAACTGATTCCTTACATGTAGTACGAGGGTAAGAGACTCTGCATTATTGCTGCTGAATTATTGTAGTGCGCGCGTGGGTGCATGCATCATCTCCTTCGTTAGCAACGAGTGGATCACACAAAAACACATAAAAATCTCATTAAAAAAACTATCGATCGAGTTCACCAAGTAGAAGAGGAAACCGATGCAGCCTTGGCCTTCTATTATCTTATTCATTTTCGCTCCTCTATCTCGTCAACACAATCCGCATTTGGTTATCTTGCATTTCGTTTCTCAATGCAGGAGTGACAGACCGATATCTTGTCTTGCTGAAGGAAGCAGAGGATAAGCAGCCTTTGGCGCACGTCCAACTGCCTCTCCCAGTGGCAATCCGCTTAGTGGGAAAATGAACAGGGCCACCTGTTTATCCAAAAAAAAGAACAACCTCATGAGGACACCCATCATGATAAAATAACATATACAAGGATGTAGCAGGAGTGTGGAATAGTTTCCGAATATGATTATAGCACAAGCTGGAGAGATTTATGCGACGAGGCATTTTCTTTGCTGATTTTCAGTAATGCAGAATTACACGTGTATGCATGAATGGGAGACTTTTGTTCGAGCATGTTATGAAGAATCGTAAGCAAACACCAAGCGTTGTAAATAGCTGTCGTCGACACCACATGACGACGTGAGTACGCGACTAGAAGCAGACTTAATCTGCTTCTAGTCATTTTCGCAATTGCCCTAGCACGTCAGGACTGGGGAAAATGATGGCGTATGTGACGGCATTGCCTTATAGTGACATTCCTTTTGGACTCTAGGGAAAAATGATGAAATGTATCGAGGGTTGACTTGAGTTTTCCACGGAAAACAGAACACGGACCAACTGAAATTTCAATCAAGCCCATGCCAATGCAAATGCAATGGCCACTTAGCCCTTCCAACGGGCCCTAGCCAACATAAGGCAAATGCGAAATGTTCTTTTAGGAAGCCCTCTGAATAGTAATTAAAATAATAAATTTATTATTACAGTACACACGCTAAATTTCTCAAGCATCACACTCTGATAATACATGCATGGAAAGTTGAGAAAACTAGTAGTAGCACGCACGCACACACTCAATATTAGAACGGGAGCGTCAACAGCGAATTTAGTACGCCCGAGTAACATTATTACGAAGCATGCTCATGATTTTTTTTCGCTTTTTTTCAATTTTTTTTTCTGGGTGGACTTCATTACCGTACCGACAGCCGACCGCAGCCGATAGACATGACTGTAGTACAGTTTATCCTCCGGCTCCCACAAGGCATTAAGAGTTAGCCCTGCTGATCAGAAACATGCATTTTCTTCCAAAATATGAGCAGGGGTAGGAGTAATCTGCAGCTGCAGTGTGGATGCCATTGCAATTTGTGCAAGTGACCTGGGAAAAGACTGGAGCACAAAAATGCAGCGACGAGGCAGCATTGGAAAATAACAATTTCACTTATATTCCCGCAGAAATCCTATGCGAATTCAGGTGTTCCAAACAGGGCATGGACCTAATCATGTTTCAAACATTTTACATGTCAAGTCCTGTCATTGTCTCGATTTCAGTTGATTGGGCTCTGGCTGCGAGGCTGATTGCCTGACCACAGTATTGTTCACCTTATACCCTAGTAATGGAATTAGGCGTTTGCACAATTGATGCTTCTTCAGTCGAGGCAGTTGTCGAGGTGAAATTTAGTAGTGCAATACTGCAATGTAAGACTGAGACAGGATGCCAAAATCTTTGCTTACTGGGTCCAATCCGGAATCGATTGGAATAGAGTATATATGGTCCAATCCTGCAATGTAATACGTGCTTTATGCTTCACTGCCTCTCATTTTTTTATTGTGTAATGCCCATCAGTTGCAGTGATTCGTTCCACCTTTCACAGATGCTGATCCACATCTCATGCAGCCATGAATACTTCCATAGATCTGGAGGCAGGTGAGCGGATCCATGCCCAATTCATAGATTGCAATGATCATGACGAGCTTGACCTTTCATTCCCCAGAAATGTGCTGGCGTGCCTTTGCTGCAACTAAAATCTAATCTTTGTATGGATTCAACTGACCAACCCTATCCGTGCTGATAGAGCCATTGCACACACTAGTAGAGAGCTGACCTTCCATCTACCTTCTTTTGTCCCATTAAAATTGGACCCGTGACTAAAAGTGATGTGCCACCGAAGGCCAACAGGGACTACTTTAGTCCCGGTTGTAAATACCAACCGGGACTAAAGCTTCCCCTTTAGTTCTGGTTGTAACGGTCGAAAAAATTGCACCGACACCGCCCCCTTTTGTCCCAGTTGGAAGCTCCAACCGGGACAAAAGACCCACCCTTTTATCCCGGTTGGAGTTACCAACCGAGACAAAAGATTTAATCCCGGTTGGTAATTCCAACCGGGACAAAAGGGGGTGTCTTTTTTTCTGGTTGGAGCATTCAATGGGACAAAACCATCAACCAGGACAAAAGGGGTTGTATTTTGTCCCGGTTGGAATTTCCAACCGGGACAAAATCTCCTCCCGTATAAAATCACGATACAAAGAGCTCTTTTTCCTCCTCTAGCACAAGCCACTCCACTCCACCGGCCTCCTCTCCATGGCAACGAAGAAACCCTAGGGGAGGTGCTGTCCGAATTTTTTTCCTCATTTCCGTGAGGATTTCACTCATCCAAAGTGTTGTGAAGGTTAGCTACTTCATCCTGCTTTGTTTATGCTTTAGAGAGGGAGAAAAATGAGTTTTTTAGAATGAGGGAGAATAGAAAGGATTTTTATTTATACATGTTTTTGAGCTAGAATTTGATGGATAGCTTGCTTGTTATATATGATTCGTATTAGTTAAAAGAACTTCATCAATATTAGGTATCAGAAAAAATAGAGTAAATATGTTTTTAATATACTGTCATTGCAACAAAATTAATGTAAATAAATTGTAGGTGTAATTTAGGGGCTGTTTGGATACCAGGAGCTAAACTTTAGCCCTGTCACATCGGATGTTCGGATGCTAATTAGGAGGACTAAACATGAGCTATTTATAAAACTAATTGCAGAACCCCTAGGCTAATTCGCGAGATAAATCTATTAAGTATAATTAATCCATCATTAGCAAATAGTTACTATAGCACCATATTGTCAAATCATGGATTAATTAGGCTTAATAAATTCATCTCGCGAATTAGCCTCCATGTGTGCAATTAGTTTTGTAATTAGTCTATATTTAATACTTCTAATTAGTATCCAAACATCCAATGTGACAGGAGCTAAAGTTTAGCCCTGTGGAAACAAACACCCCCTTAACAATAACTGTATTTTTTGACCAATAATTTATTTATCTCATGTTTAATGCAAGAACTAAATATTATAAACAATAATCCTATATGAAGCCCCATGTTCATTTTCCACGTAATACGATGCAGATGGACCGGCACTGGATGTACCACCTCCGTTCCTCCAATCCCAGTTAACAGTGCCTGCACATGGTATAAATGTGTTTACGCTATTCTCTACACATAACTCAATCTTCTCCGAAGACTATGGAGAGTCACCCCCGCTTCTCTAGTACCAGAAAATAATGGTAGAACAGAAGAGCTTCAAATCCACGAACTCGAACGGAATATCATAAAAGAATCTTGAAATAGTATTCCAAACTTCTTTTGGAGCCTAATTCTCATAATAGAAATATGCTGGCCCAATATCCTCTTCAGGCAAAGATCCGTTCACTGACCTTGACCTAGGGACTTTTGGTTGGTTTCAGCTTGCCACCATGGGCCAAGCTCAGTGGACAGATCTTTTGCCTAAATGGGCTATTGTGTGTGTGCCACCACACTTCTATTATGTGAAAGTGGCACTTCCTCCAAAAGACGTTTGGATAATTATTTCAAGATTCGTTTATGATATTCAGCCCGAGTATATGGATTCAGAGATCTTCTGTTGTGTCATTATTTTCTGGTACTGGATATGTGGAAGTGACTCTCGATAGACTTCGAAGAAGATTGAGTTAAGTGCATAGATGGCTTGGAGGGCAGACATTCTGCTATGTTGTACCATTATTTTCGGATAATTGACTACGTGAAGTCCACTATGGAGCATCTGTAATCTTTAGTGCATACGTATCTTTATTGTCTTGTTATGAGTGTAATCTTTATATGTATCTTTAGTGATTGTTATGAATGTTGAATGGTGTAATTTTCATGTGAATTGTTTCAATCCATTTTGAAGGTTGATTGGTGTAAATTATGAATATTGATCAAGATCTTTATCTAATATGAAGACCAGAAAAGCACGTATTAAAATAGTGGTGTCCAGATAGATGCCATAGACAACAACAGGAACAAAGACTTGTATTATGGTTTCATAGAGGACATGTCTAGCAAATCCAAAAAAAATTTAGAAGATCCATGGGAGCCAAAGTGCCACATAGTTCTTCCAGGTAAAAGAAAAATGATGGGAGTCGAGGAAAAAATAGACCAATCAGATGATTATGATCAGTTTGATGGCATGCCTCCATTCAGTGTCGAAGTTTACCCAAGCATCATGCTAGCCAAAGAAGAGGCTCCGTACTTACGCCGCGATCATGACCAAGGAACTTTTGTCAATAAGAAGTTTTTTAACGTTGCATTGTAATGCACTAAATATGCTTCACCTTTATGTAATGCTATATGGCCATCAGAACCTTTGAATTATATTATAAAGTTCCATGATTTCATATTTATACATTAAAGTACTACTTGATACAATTTTTAATTTAATGTATCTATAATTTCATGTGTGTTTAAATTAGTTGAGATGAAGATTTATTCGATCGATATGAACAATGTTAACAAGAGATATCAATTGAATTTTTTGTGTCTTGAAATTATTTAATTGAATAGTTTGTTGATGATAGTGATGCATTAAAATAATTATTTTAGAAACTAAAACAACTAGTATAGAATTAATGAATGATTCAAACTTATTTTAAATATACATGCTAATTTAATATATTTTTGCATATATAACAAGTGGAAAACATATATAAAATCTATTTGCAAAACAGGCGGGAAATGAAAAATCTGAAAAAGGACCTTTAGTCCCGGTTGAAAATTACAACTGGGATTAAAGACCCCCACTTTAGTCCCGGTTGCAATGCAACCAGGACTAAAGGGTGCTTTTCGCCTTCCGCGTGAAACACACCCTTTAGTTTCGGTTGCAAATTGCAACCGGGACTAAGGGGGGCCTTTAATCCCGGGTGGACTTTGCAACCAGAACTAAAGGCCCTTTAGTCCCGGTTGCAAATTGCAACCGGGACTAGGAGGGCCTTTAGTCCCAGGTGGACTTTGCAACCAGGACTAAATGCCCTTTAGTCTCGATTGCAAAGTCAACCCGGGACTAAAGAGGGTTGTGGGGGGGAGGGGGGGTTTAAAAGCACCCGCTCAATTCCCCTTCTCCCTGTTCAACACTTGGGAAATTTTTCAAGATTGTTGCACTCGTCTCCTCCGTCTGCCACCATCGCCGCCGCCCCATCTCCTGCACCCCAGCCCGCCATCCTCCTTATCACCAGCCGCTTCGTCGCTGCTACCCTGGTCCCACCAAACGATCCCTCGCCGATGGTACGGGCCACCCCGGTGCACCCCCTCTCTCCACGACCGGGGCCCTTGCTGACGCAAGCCCGCGGCTTGCTGAGCAAGATCCCCCTTTTTTACTTTTTTTAGTTAGAAAATTTGTAGGAATGATTCGAAAATGAGTAGAAATTTGTAGGAATGAATAGAAAATTTGTAGGAATGATTCGAAAATGAGTAGAAACTTTTAGAAATGCTTAGAAAATTTGTAGAAATGATTTGAAAATTAGTAGAAATTTGTAGGAATCCTTAGAAAATTTAGGAATGATTCGAAAATGAGTAGAATTTTGTAGAAATGCTTAGACAATTTGTAGAAATGCTTAGACAATTTGTAGAAATGATTCAAAAATGAGTACATTAGTATAATTAAGTAGAAATGATTCCAAGCCAAGTTAGAAAAAGAAGAAAACAAAGAAGCTTGAACCCACTAAGAAGTTGGTGACCGATATGACTCATGAGGAAAGCTGGGAGGCAGTCAAAACAGAATGCAGAGAGTGGTTCAAAAAAGGGCTAAAGAAAAAAAAGCAAAGGAGATGGAGCCAAAGCCAATAGATTCAGCAAATACAATTTTTTATTAAGATGTCAAAAGGAGCTAAGAAGACGATGCCACAACTATCGCACTACGACCGGACGTTAGTTAAGGCTGATGAGAGGAAAAAAAGAAAGGAAAGTCGTCTTCAAGTCGTACTGTCCCCCAGCTCGGGGATCTACTAGATGAAGATGCTAAAAAGATAGCGGCAATGCCCTTAGAACAATAAATAAATATCGTAAAATTCATGCAAGAAATAGGGATATCCCTTGCTGAAGTTCTAGGGTAAGTTGATCTGCCAACTGTAAAGCCAGTTGTACCTAAATGGACCTCTGAGCTAGGCAAGCCTCTAGTAAGGCATGAGTTGGTACGGAAGCTATCCATGAAGATGTACGAATTCCATAAATAGTACATAAAGCAGTCTGCCAACGGAGGCAAATGTTCGGTCTTCGGGTTAAACCGATAGATTTTTTCAGCGAAGGTGACAAAGTCCTGTGGATGCAATTCAAGGATATATATGAAGTGTACCATCAGGATGCTCTTGACGTCTCTCTCATCAGCGCCTGGGTTCTATAAGTGTCTGTTTATCTATATATAAATTTTGGCTCATATCATTATTTTTTGTGCGTGCGTGGCCCTACTAACTTCGTCTTCCATTTTATGTAGGATGCTAATTCAGACGTGCCGCAGAGAATTGTACTTCCATGTTGGCTTCATGGATCCATCGCTCGTTAACCAAAATCAGATACGGGATCAACCAAAGAAAACACTGGAGGCGGTATACAATTTCTGGGACAAACAACATTACACGTGTTACATACTACTGCCGTACAACTTTGAGTAAGTCTGGGTACTGTCTATTTTTGTTTTCTTTTTCCTTACCTAATTAATGTTAGTTAGCTCTAATATGAACATTTACGTATGCAGTTTTCACTGGGTCCTCATAATAATTGAGATTGATAGAAGCCACGTCACCGCGTTCGATTCGTTGAGGAAACCGCCGAATGACTACCAAGACATTCAAGACGTTGTAAATTTGTAATAATTCTGAACCTTTATCTTTATGCAAAAGTTTGTTTCCTAAATTTTCACCTAATACTGTATCATTCATTATTTTAATCCGCAGCGCATGGAAATAATTCCTCAAGACTAACCGTGGTCCATTCAAAGAAAAACTTACATTCAAAACAAACTTTCCGGTACGTATGAAGTTTGCACATTTTGTACATTCTATAACACAAATAATTCATAACTTTTTTTCCTACTAAAGTGCTTAAAATAGAAACCGAGAATAATCTATATGGATACTACGTCTATGAGCACCTGTACAGTTTTGTGGGACCTAAGGTGATGACGGAGCATGTGAGGCAAGTACGTAAAAGAAAACTATTAATAATTAATTATTTTCTAACTCCTTATATTTAATTGTTCGTGTAATATTCATATATTTTTAAATTACAGATGTGGAATATTCAACATAGCATCCTGGAGAAGGAGAGAACAGGAGCAATAGGTGAAGGTCTCATAGGATTCTGGTAGATGAGGTGATAAATGCATAGGTAGAATTTTATTATGATGGACGTTCATTAGACGCATCGAGCAGCACCACGACAGGAGGAACCTAGGAATGAAGTGGATAAATTTTTGTATATATAATAATTGTATAAATACTAGTTTGATTTGTATAATATACTAAGAGTGGTATAATATACTAAGAATTGTATATATAGTAATTGTATAAATACTAGTTTGATTTGTATAGATACTAGTTTGATTTTATTATAAAAAAGTCTTAAATACTAAAGGGGTACGTGCATGTACCATGCAGGTGCATGCACGTGTGCCCTTTAGTCCCGGTTGCTAAAACCAACCGGAACTAAAGGGGCGTAGTTCCGGTTCGTTTTACCAACCGGGACTAAAGGGGACACGTGCATGCACCTGCATGGTACATGCACGTACCCCCCCTTTTCGTCTCGAAAATTTTATCCCGAATGCACTTTGGAGAGATTTGAGGCCTACCAACTGGAACTAATGCCGCGTTTGGTGACAGTCTGGCTGAAATCTCGGCACACCACCGAACCTCGTGGTGGAGTGCGGTTTTATACAGAGAGAATAAGAAGTCGGAAGATTCTAGGTTGAAACAATGATGTATGGTTAATTTCTTTTGACAGAAGAATCAAAGCAATGGATCAATCAGAGTTATACCTGATTATGCCTTTGCGCCTTCCTCCTGCAGGAAGAAAGCATAGAAACCACCAAGGATGGTCGCGCGCAAACTAGTACCTGCACTGGGAACGGCATGATTGCAGCCACCTTATATGAGAAAGCAGCAGTGAGCATTGTGGTGAGAAGCCACACTGCCATCTTCAGTTGTTCCCGACGGGGTGACTCTGGGGGTGTCCTCTCATAGCAACGCACGCAGTAGAAGAGCATAACGAGTTCCAGGTAGGAAAAGCCCACAAAAGAGATCGCTGACAAGTCTCTCCATTCGACCTGTAAACCGCCATTCCCGAGTTGAAAGTCAGGAATCCAAAGCCAGTCAAAGTAAGCAATGAGGGGCCATGGCCTTCACGGTCCTTCGGTGCTGGCCGGGTTTCATGTTGTTCGAGCAGGGCTTCATCCATGTCCTTCAGCTGTTTTGAAGTCATACTGGCCGCTTCTCTGAGGAGTTATTAGTGGTGGTGGTGAGCTATACCTAGATACTTCCGTCGACCATAACAGACAGCGCAGATTGCTGGTGACAAGGTGTTCTTCAGAAAAATCTAAAATGCAGACATTAGTTTGGATGACTATGATATGTAATGATCTGGAAAGCAAAATAATTTGTTGAGAATTTTTATTCAGCTTGGTCACAACATTGGAAATAATGGATAGTGGATAGAATCACTAATGCTGATGGATAACTTCTTCCCTTAGAAATTCAAGTTTGTTCATTTTTGAAGTGTGTTTGGACTTGCGAGTTGCAACTACAGCAGTACAGCTATACTACTAAATCCCAAATATGGTCCAATGAGGATCGTCCTCCCGGATGATAATTTATATGTTTGAAACATTATGTAAAATTGATACAGCGTTGGCGTCGGTGAGGAGAACGCAGGAAGAGATGAGCTTGGGAGGTTGAGCGAAGCAAATAATGCAGCGGCGAGCTGTTGTCGCTGGCGGCCGAGGAAAGGTTCCTCGCCACCGTTGAAGAACAACTCGCACTCCAAACGGGAGAGAGTTTATTCCTTCAATGATTTCCTAAACAATCTGCTAAGACCTTTATATATCAGAATATTGACTTAACTAACAAGCAAATAACAAATCCTAACAAACTAATCCTCCTCCTGTTGCGCGGCGAATCAACCACTTGTAGACGGCGCCGTTGTGGACTCCTTTGGCTTTCGTCCGCTATACGTGTACTTGTGGTAAAAAGAGTCCACAACAAAAATAAGGCTGGCATGATCTTCATAAATTATTTTGGAAAACAAGATTTGGTGGTACTTCGTCAATTAATATGGACAGCAGTACTTGGTCGCACTATCCATCCAAACTACTTCTAAGAGATGTTGAACAGTGCTATGTTTGCCTCTTTGGCACCAGCTACCTGTGATCGCACAGACCTATCAGAAACCAAGTCGAGTAAACCCAAAGCTTATATCCCTATAAACAACCCAAACACCACCTTATGAGATCATTCCAGCACAGTAGTATTCCAAACAGAGTTCCACTGCATCCACCAATCCACAACTTCCTTTTGCTGCAGCAGACTGCCCAGCAGGAACTCCTGCCTAACAAAAAAGAGCCAAGATGGCTCATCAAGCTGGATGCCTCCAAAGATTCGAATCCCTGTTGTGTGGTCTTTCTCACCTTGATCGGCTTTGGTAGGCGTTGGTCAGCCTCCTCTGCATCCTTCTATCCAGGAGTACCTCAAAAACACTCCTTTTTTTTTAATGAACCCGGCACGGCTTTGGTAGGCGTTGGTCAGCCTCCTCTGCATCCTTCTATCCAGGAGTACCTCAAAAACACTCTTTTTTTTAATCAACCCGGCAGGAGAGCTGCCGATTATATTAAAAAGAAGAATAAGCTTAGACTGGTTACAACAACAAAGTAACAATGGCAACTCCTAACGGATCGTGCCGAACTCAACTCAACTCGAAACAAAACAAACTTTGTGGCCGGTCGGATTGAGACATCGACAAGCACCGACTACTACGCACACCACCACAACCCGGGAGAAAAAGTTGACAAGTAGCCATCATCGCCACCGCCATCGTCCCCGACGATGTCCCACGTCGAACCAACCGCTACCACGCAGGACTTGCCGTCGCAGTCCGCTGCAAGCCGTGTAGCTACCATGACTCCTCCACCATGCCGGTGTCGTCCTCAGGTCACGCACACACAGTCGCCGATCTCCCAATCCATGGCCTTGCATCGGCAAAAGTCAAAAGAAGAGCACACTGCACCACACCGAAGAGGCCACCGCTATGCAGGACCCAACGCCGAAGCACCACTGCAGCACCATACACACCAAACGACCAAAACACCACACCACGTCCTGGCCCTCCAAAGCAACCCGAATGTGTGGAGGCCTTGCCACATCCACCGCCGCACACCACTCCTTAGACACATTACCTTAAAGCGAACGGGGGCCTCGCCACTTCTACCATTGGACTTCATGCTAAGGATCAGGACCTGCTTTGCCACCGTGGGTTACATGGTGTCACTGAGCTATTCCACTAACTTCACCTCCACCTTGCCGCCACCGGAATCTCAGTTGCACCACGTGCGTAGACATAAAGCTTTCAAAGACAATGACTCATCACCTTGGAGAAATGTATCAAACGTCGACCAGGAGAGGGGGTATGCAAAAACACCAAGACAATGCCTCCAAGGAGGGGAACGGCACCCAAAGTGGGTGCCAGCATTTGCACACAACCCACCTCACGCATAGTCGAACGCCGACAGCAACGCCACTCCACCACCATCATATGAAACCATACATTATACTAATTTTGTAAAATTTTGAAAGCATTTGTACTAAATTATACAAATTTTCTAAGCATTCATAATGAATTATCTTAATTTTCTAAGTATTATACTAATTTACTAATTAAAAAACCCGGCTTGCGTCAGCCCGTACCAAGAGGGACGAGGCACGCGGCGGGATGATGGCGGATGCGCGGGAGGTGGTGGTGCGCGGGTCGGGGCACCGGGGAGGTGGAGGGGAAGGAGATGATGCCGGGGAGATGCCAGCAGCGACAATGGTGGGGACGGCGGACGAGGCGGCTGGCGACGACAGCGGTGGGGGCCGATAGTGGCGGTGCGGCTGGCACGTGAGAGGGGCGGCGTCGAGGGTGCGTTGGGGGGCCATGGCGATGGTGTCAGAGCATTGATGGAGATGCCGCGGAGGAGATGTCGGCTGGCGGTGCGGCTGCGGGGTGTGGAGGCAAAGGGAGATGACGAGGCCGGCGCGGTGGTGCACGGTACGGCTGGTTGGGGCGCGGTGCTAGACCGGGATGGTGCCGCCGGGGGAGGATGTCTGTATTTTAACTCGGAACCTACCTAGGGAGTACCCAAGGTAGAGTTTTTGGTTGGTGGGTGTCACCAAGATTAGGAGCTCGATGTTGTATGTAGGCACGCGATTTAGACAGGTTCGGGGTGCTAGATCGTGTAATACGCTATGTCCTGTTTGTTGTTTGCTTGTATTCGATTGAACTTGTCTGGAGGGGGTCCCTGCCTGCCCTTATATTTTGGGGGAGCAGGGTTACAGGGTAGTTGTTTTACAAGAGTACTAGTCAGATATGATTACCGAGTTCTACTCTAATTCGGAAGAGTAGTTTCCTTGTCTATGACTAGTCTCCTAGTAGTTCATGTAGACCACGCCACCCTGTACCGTAGTCTCCATGTCCTGATATGATTCGGTGTACGTCTCCTGATGTGGGTCCATACAAGTCTTCTGGTGGGCCCATAAGTGTATGGCTAATAAGCCCCCGAGTACTTTGTAGTCAAATGCGATAGCCTTGAGTACTCGTAGATGTTTCTCGACTAATTCTTGATACTTTTTGAGTGCTTCTATCAGAGCTGAGTTCTTTGAGTACTTGAGCGCTGTCATGCGGTTGGAAGGTACTCTAGCCTCATCCAACATAGTTTTTGAGTAGTTTGTCTTGAAATTCTTATATGAAAGTGCGATGAAAATCGCACTCCATTTGGAGTAGCCCTCGAGCCTTAGGTTGAATCGAAGAATTAGGCTGAGGGTCAATCTGTTTTTGTTCCATCTTTGTCTTGATCTTTGAAAGAAAAGAAATTTTATCCAACGGGCACGGTGTACGCAGCGCCCGAGCCGTTACCCGACTGATTTTGGGAGGTCTATGGGTCCTCCGATCTGTTACCATGACCTTTCATCTTCTGCTATTTTGGAAAATACCTATCTTGCGTGGATAAGGCCGTAATTGTCGCTGATTAGCGAAAATATCGGGCCGTTACCCTAGAGACTCCGCCGCGGTTATAAAAATTACTGGGGGGTTACCCCTGCCCTTTACTCTGCCATTTTGCATCTGTTATTTGGCTAAAAAACCCTAGCTCCCCGTGCTGCCACGATCCCATCTTGATCCGCTTAGCGCCGTTGAGCCTTCCGTCATCTGCGACACCTCCTCTAAGCCCTTGAGTGTATGCGAGTGAAGTCCCAGGAAACAATCAGGATGGGGAAGAAGCTCGAAGGTTCAAAGAAGGGGTCCAAGGAGGATGCCAAGAAGGCACTTAAGGAGGGTTCCCAGAGGGGAACTTCTAGGAAGAAGCCCGAACTGCCGGCGCTGAAGTGTGGAGAGAACAATCAGACTGCACCGCCTAATCAGGCGATGGTGTGGAAGCGATCCACCATGAAGGACACGGAGATCCAAGAGCTAGTGGATGCAAAGTTGCTACAGGAGTAGGCGGTCATGAGCTGGAGGTCCGCTTATGGCAATGCTTGAATGTTTGAAGTGCATCCCAATGAGATAGTAACATTTGCTTGGTTTGTGGAGTGTGGGCTTGCTATTCTAACTTCTGACTTCTTCTGGGGCGTCTTGGAGTACTATTCATTGCAACTTGTCCATCTCAATCCCAATAGCATCTTGCATATCTCTATCTTTGTTCACTTGTGTGAATCATATCTAGGGATTCTGCCTCATTTTGGTCCTTTCCACAAGATCTTTCGTCTGAAGTCGCAGCCCAGCCGATATGTAGGTTATCGGAGGTGCCGGCTTCCAGATCTATGAGCAGTACTCGGATTTGTATTTGGAGTATGAGGTTGTGGAATCTCATGGTAGTTGGAAGGAGTAGTGGTTTTATATTGAAAATCATAGGCCGCCTTTGCCCAAGATTATTGGACATCGTCCAAAGTACAACAACCAATGGCTTGATGAACCAACCACTGCTAAAAGTATTCAAATACCCGATTTGTTGAACAAAATTGCTGAATCGAAGAAGCAGGGTTTGACAGGAGTAGTCGTAGCTGCTAGCTTTCTGAAAAGACGACTGCAGCCATTGCAGTTTCGGCAGACTCCTGCATATGAGTACTCTGGGCTCGACGATCCCTCGCGGATCTCGCCTGATGATATCTTTGATGAAGAGGTTGGAGCCCGGCTGTGCTAGATGTTCAAAGAACTTGAGGGCGAACCTGGGGTGGTTGAAGAGTTTGACAATCGGAACAAACCAAATGAAGTAAGTGCTAGTTAGTGTTCTGCTTCGAGTACTTGTATTGTTTTGATCTGTTGTTTTCCGACTTGTTTCTTTTTGTTCAGGCAAATGTACTCATGTATTTATTCGCCTCCTCCTCCCGGTACAGATGTTGCAAAGAACGCAATGCCAGTGTATTCGCTGCAATTGCCTGGGGTTTCCTCAAAAGAGGAAGGGGAGAAGGGGGAGGATGAAGAGACCAATCTTGTTGACAGCTCTGATTTTGACGATGAGAGTTTCTTTTTACTGCAGTTGCGTGTCTCGAGACAGGACAAGTCATCTTCGGTTGCACCGAGATGCCGTGCCAGTGACGATGTAACTATTGATTTGGCGCCATTGCTAAAAAAGCAGCAGACTGTTATGCCCAAGAGGCGCACTAGATGCAATCTTCGCATTCATGATGCCCCCCCTCCCCTGCCGGTAATAACTTTTGCAGACGGGCAAGGCCTTGAGGTGCGAGTACTATTGTACTTGTTTTTGTGTAGTTTTGACCACTTATCTTTGAGTTCTTTCTTCTGCAAACTACTAGTGAAGTAGTCGAGACCGTAGGGGCAGCCAATGATGAGGATGTTGATGCCATGGAGGTGGCTACTAACAATGTCGGTGAAGTTGCGATGAGATACCAAGTTGTGAAGTGCCTTGGTCCATTTGTGATGAGTGATTGACTAGATGATTTGAGGCTTTACTGGTTGAGTCCATATCTCATATGTGCATGATTATGCTAACGGCTAACCAGATGTGTTGTGTTGAGTGCGTTGTGTTGTGATTTTATGTAAACTATATGTTGTGTGTTGTGTCTCTTGGCTTGTGATGTGCAGGTGTAGAATGTGATGTGGCGGTCGACGGAATGAGGTGAAGGTCAAGCGTGAAAGGTCCATGCTGATGAACTAGGGCAGTGAAGGGTGGACACGAGTAGGCTTGGACCGAGGGACCCGAGGAGTCCGGGCGAAGTCATGGGCGGTGACGGAGACGGTGTTGGTCGAGTCAAGCAGGATGGAGGCAAGTCGAGTAGGCGGCCTGGGAGCCGGGAGCGAAAGACTTGGAGGCGTCGAAGGCTTGGCGGAGGTTGGACACGCGTCGACATCGGTGACTCATGCCTTGCAGGGCGTGCAAGAGGGTTTGACTGGTTTGACCTCAAAACTGGGGGCGAGTCCGATGCGGCCGGACGGCGT
The DNA here is from genome assembly GCF_000263155.2 of Setaria italica. Taxonomy (NCBI): domain Eukaryota; kingdom Viridiplantae; phylum Streptophyta; class Magnoliopsida; order Poales; family Poaceae; genus Setaria; species Setaria italica. The sequence continues at coordinate 3,592,219 of NC_028450.1, read as the reverse complement.
CAAGTCGGAGGACGCGTGGCACCATCACGAAGCTTGCGTCGAGGCGAAGCTAAGTCGTAAAGATGCCGGGTCCATCGATGAACGAAGAAAAAGCTGGACGGTTTTGCCCCTAGGGGGTTTGGAGTTGTATTCTTCATTTAAGGGCAACTTGGGAAATAGCCAAGTGCCTATATAATTGAGGAGAGGGCTGTTGGGCAGCCATCTCTTTGGGCTAGATAGGTGGGGGTTTTGTCATTTGCTTGTGAGAGCCTTTGAGGGAGAGAGGGAGAGAGAGAGGAGGGATCTTTGTTTGATCTTTTCACCATCCTAGCTTTGATTGTGCTAAGGAGTGGCTTGTAACCAGACATGGTGAAGTAATCCAATGATCTATTTCGTGCCATCTTGTCCCATCCCGGTTGGTTTTGCGATTCGCGTTTGTGTTCTTCGCGTTCTTTGTTTCTTCCCTCTCACCCCTTTCACATTTTTGTTCGATTCATGATTTCTGGGGTGTTTGGAGTCAAACCGATTGTTTGGATATGAACTAAGATGTGAGTTGAACCTTTCCACCAAAGGGATTTGATTGAAACCTCACGAGTTCATAGATCGGGGCGATTCAAGTTCTAGGGTTGAAAAATCGGCATTTCTCACAAGATGTTTAATTCCCTTTGATTGGCTGATCTTTTTGAGGATATCTTTTGGGAACATGTTTGTTATGTTGTTGGGAAACTATGGTTAAAATTTCATGATTTTTGGAGATTGTTGGATTGAGTTTTGGATTTTTCTTCTCTCCTCACGAAGGCTGATTTCTGTGCTGTCGGAAGTTCCGACGTGTCGGAAGTTCCGACGTGTGAGAAGTTCTGACACTGTGTCACAAGTTCCGAAGGGAAAATTGCGAAAATGACAGAGAACTCGTGTCGGGAGATCCCCAGTACTTTCGATAGGTATCGGAACTTCCGATAGGGGATCAGAACTTCCGCTGTGTTATCGGTCATCACCATAGACACCCAGCCACCCAGTTGGCTCGTGGATCTCTCATCTTAAGCTCGCTTCAGTTTTAGGGTTTGAATTTGGGACAGCAGCCTAAGATTTTAAAAGAAATATTTGAGGATCCCATTCACCCCCCCTCTGGTCGCCTTTTCGGTCATTCAATTGGTATCAGAGCTTGGTTAAGGATCACACAACCCTAATTGGCTTTGTGATCCACGGGGCGACAAGTGAAAGGGCGTTTTGACTTGCGGAATTTGGTTTTCGAGATTTGAGCTTGCTTTGGGCTAATCCTAACCGGTGTTTTGAGCAATGGCACCAAGCTCTTCTTGTGTTTCATTGTCCTCAAGTAGGAGGATTTCGAAGATTGAGTTGGAACCCAAAGTGGAGGCTGTGATGGATCTCCTCAAGAACTACCAGGATGGTGACCTCACGAAGGGCGAGTTCTACCGCAGGCTAGGAGACATGAGCCAAGGTATGCTTGCAAAATGCATCATGGTTCTATGCAATCGTGTTGATGATTGTGAAGATGAGAATGAGAGAAACATAGAGCTTTGTGATGCTTTGCGTAGGAAGAATGAGAAGATGAAATGTTCTATTGCTAGGTTCAAATGTGGAATTGATCATTGGAATTCATGTGCTTTAAATTCTTGCAATTCTTGTGATACCTTGCTTAGAAAGAATGATGAATTGAACTCTTCTCTTAATTGCTTGAAATCTGAAAATGTGTTGTTGAAACTCAATGCCTCTATGCCTTGCAATTCTTGTGTAGCTTTAAATCATGATCTTGATAAGGCTAGAGATGAAATTTCATTGTTGAGGTGCAATGCTTCTTTGCCATGTGTTTCTTGTGAGTCTTTGTTTGCTAAAATTAATGAACTAAAATTGACTCACACCACATGTGTAGATGAACTTGAGCATGCTAGGGCTGAAATTTGTGAAATGAAGTCTATGCCTTGTAGTATGTGCTTTTTGGTGCTTGATGATGATGCCTGCCTTACTTCTTGTGATAATCATGATATTGTGCTTGATGTGAATGATGATGATTGTTCATGCGGTCTTATTTGCATGTCATGCTTTGAGTTGGAAAATGAAGTTTTGGCTTTGAAACAAATGCGCGATGATATGAGCGCCAAGTTGGTTGAGCATAATGAGATCAGAGCCAACCTTGAGAAAGAAAAATGAACTCTTGCATACTACATATGCTAAGTGTATTGGAAAGGAGATTGATAATTTGAGAAATGCTCCATGTGGTACTTGAGATCGCCTCAAATTTGAAAATGAGGTTTTGACCACAGGATGCAAGAGTCTTAGTGCTAAGTCTTTTGATTCTCGCAATTCTTGTCACTCCGATGTTGGTGTTTCCAAAATTGCTTCTTCTCAACCGGAGTTTGCTTCTTGTGTTGAGTGTGGGTCTTTGGATGATAGCACTTGTGCTAGTGCTTTGGATATCTCTTCTATAGCTACTCCTAAGCTTGTTGCTTCTTTCGGTATTGCCCAAGACAATTCAAGTTGCAAGGGTGCTTCTTGCATTTTTGGAACTCATATTTCCAAACCGAAGTTTCATTGCACGTTTTGCAAGAAAGATGGGCATACCGTTGAGTTTTGCTTTCTTCGTGTCAAGCATGAGCGACGTGTGCGTGCCAAAGCTTTTAGGAAGCCACGTAGCCTTTCCCATGGCATGTGTGATCCTAAATTGGGCACCAAGGTGGATGTTGATGCTTCTTGCTCTAAGTCCCAAGGGACTTCTCACTTGGATGAGAATGGTGATTCGTCCTCTCGGACCATGCCTCCAAAAAGGCCTTTGTACCATTGCTCACATTGTGAGAAAGATGGGCATTAAGAGAGTTTTTGTTATTGCCGTGCAAAACAAATGCTGTGAGGTCGTGCTTCTAGACCTTTGGTTGTTCATAGCCCTGTTCATGGCATGAACACTTGTGAGCCTAGTAAGAAGCCACATTTCATTGATGGGTTTTATGACTCCTTTTCTAGTAAGTTAGCTCATGCACGTGGACATGCTTCTAGTTCTTCCTATGTTGGTCCACTACATGGTTCTTATGGTGCTTGTGTTGGTTCTTCTCTTAAGACCTTGGGGGATCATTGCCTTTTTGCTAGTGGTAGTACTCGTTCTTCTTCTCGAGTTGCTCCTTTGAGGCATATTTCCAAGGGTGTTTCAAAACCTTATCATTTGAATCGGCATTTGCATCATGCTAACCCACAAGGTAAGTTGAGTGCATCTTTTACCCGTGCGACTAAGTTTCGGATTCCCAAGTATATGCTTGCTAACCCTTTGGGATCCAAGACTCGGTCTTCTTTGTCCCCTCATGTGTAGGTATGGGGATGCAGGTGGAGAACATGAGCTCGAAGTGACTTGATCTTTTGCTTGAGGTGATCAAGACTTGATGGTTCTTCACACCGTCTAGATCGCCCTCAAGAGGCTTTGTACACTTGTATACTGAGTTTTTTTTCCTTCCACATTCTTGTGCTCACTTGTATACTATTGCATGTTTTACACATGTATCATGCTGTTAATAAACCATGGTAGGCTAGCTACCTTTTCATGTTGGCTTGTATGATCTTCATGTATATCTTGTCATGCTAGCTTTGTGATATATTTTGGTGGATGATCCACATGAACATCGTGCGATGCCTTAGCTTAGTCCTTGTATTGGGTATAACATGTTGTTCATTTGGTATCATTTTAGCTTAGTATCTTTGTATAATCCTTTGCACCTTGTTGACATGTTTGCTTTGCCCAAACTTTTATTCATAAATATGGAATCATGTTGCAATGCTTTAATTCCTCACAATTGATATCATCATTGCATTGTGTGACATGATTTGAGCTTCATCTTATTTTTGGGTTTGCCTTGTCTTTGGGTTGCATTTGTTCAATCTTTGAATTTTCTCTTAGTTTTAATTGGTGTTAGAGCTTTTCTTTTGCCCCTTTCTTTTCCTAGTTTTTGTTTGCTAGGTGTCTTTGGTTGAGGGGGAGTTCGGCTTCATTCGAAGGGGAGTTTGGACCAAGACTTGCTTTGGTTTTGGATATCCGCTTTTGATCTTTTAATTGGTATCACATTTGATCTCTCAATTGGATTCCATCTTCTTCAATTGGTATCAAGTGATGAAAATTTTTGATTCTTCAATTGGTATCCCCTCTATTGTACTGAATTGGGATCATTGGTAGTTCTTCTTTTGCCACAGAGTTTTTTTCCTAGATTGGTTTGACTCTCATGAGCTTTCTTGTTTTTGAGCCGAGCCCTATCTCTTTTAGCATTACATTGCATCTGTATCATAATGCATTTTGTCTCATGTTACACTAGATGAGCTTCTCTTATATGCCCTGAATACTATCTTATGCTGCTTGTGAGCTAATGCCTTGGTTGGTTATGATTGATGCAATGTGCAGTTATGCTCTTGATGATATTGTACACCTGTTGAGATAACTGTTTTTGAAATCCCATGCTAATATTCTACTCTATGAACTTGCTTATCACCCTTGAGTAGATGCTTAGTTATGGTTTGCCCTTGTTTCAATGCTGGTTCCATTTTTAGCTTATAGTTGTAATTCATGTTCTTTTCAATCGGGTCAAAGATCTAGGTATCATTGCAGATGTTTAGCCCATGATGCATCCCTTGGGGAAGCATGACTTCTTTGTGCCGCAAAGGCACTTCATGTACTTTATCTTGTGTGAATAATGAAAAGAAAAATGATAAAGATAATAAATTCACAAATTTCACCAAGTATTCATGCTTCATGTTCATATTCTGGTTTGCTTAGTTGTTACAAGATGTCTACCAAAGGAAGTAGGCAATTGGTTTCAACAAGCTTCACATGACAAGTGATGTGTTGTGGGTGTCTGCAATGATCTTTTGTTAAGAGTATTTGTTCCTTGAATGAGCTTCTGATGGCCTAGTCCTCCTTGCTTGGGTATTTCTTGACTAGGTATTTGCTCATGTGGTGATCTTTTTGAACAATGCTAAAACTGGATATTTGCTTCACCTCCTTGCTATAACATAAATTCATCTTGCTGGTGATGCTATTGCTCCTTATAATCCACCAAGCTTATCTATCTTGTACCCTTTGAGAGTACTTTGTGGTATGTTTGAGAAGCTTGGTAGGTTCTGCATCTCCTTACATGCATTTTGTGTTCTTATGCTTGACTTGATGTTTGCATTGCCAACAAGGGGTAGAAATTGGGAGAAATTCATACAAACTCATTCATTTGTCAAGTGGGAGAGCCTTTACATGCTTTGATTTCAGGGAGAGTGCATTATTTCAGGGGGAGTGCATTTGTTCAGGGGGAGTCTAGTTCTTGTGAGTTTTCTTGCTCTTGTGCTCTTGCCGGTCCCGTTGAGCTTCTTTACCTCTTCTTGAGGAGCCAGTATTTGATTAGAGTAATTGTGAGTTTGTATATGCTCTTGTGCTCTTGTGCCGGTCGCGTTGAGCTATTTACCTCTTCTTGAGGAGCCGGTTTTGATTTGAGTTTAAATTTTCATGTGATTAGTGTTGAGCCCGTTTTCTACCTCTTCTTGAGGGATCACATGATTTTATCTCAGTCGTGTAGAGCCGTTGCCCTTAACTTAGGGGACTGAGATTTTTCATTTTGAGTTTCCAATGACTTTGATACTGGCTTTTATGGCTCTTCTCATGCCTAGTGACTTTAATCCTTGCCTTTACTTGGTTTTTGATCACTTGGATGAGATTTTCAGCTCTTACCTCTCAAGCCATTTCTTTGTGCTTGAATGTTGTCAACACACTCATCAAGGGGGAGATTGAGAAAATCAAGTTGATATGAACCTTGATTTTATAGTGATGAGCGTTTGACAAATGTTGAAATGGCTTTGACGGCATTTTGGGATTCATGAAGGTCTTGTGTCTTTTGCTTGACTCTTTTGTTGTCTTGTGGGATTTATCAAGGGGGAGATTGAGAAATGACTTTGATGCAACCTAGAACAAATGTTGAAATGGTTTTGACGGCATTTTAGGATTCATGAAGCTCTTGTGTCTTTTGCTTGACTCTTTGGTTGTCTTGTGGGATTTATCAAGGGGGAGATTGAGAAATGACTTTGATGCAACCTAGAATTTTTGTTTGGAGCTTGCATAATCCTTTCTCATATCAAGTTGCCTTGTGTTTGCTTTTACTTGGCTTTTGGGCACTTGAATGAGTTTTTTCTTTTGCTTTCAAATCATCTTTTGTCAATGCACTTATCAAGGGGGAGATTGAGAGACCAAGTTGTGAAGTGCCTTGGTCTATTTGTGATGAGTGATTGACTAGATGATTTTTGAGGCTTTACCGGTTCAGTCCATATCTCATATGTGCATGATTATGCTAACGGCTAACCGGATGTGTTGTGTTGAGTGCGTTGTGTTGTGGTGTTTATGTAAACTATATATTGTGTGTTGTGTCTCTTGGCTTGTGATGTGCAGGTGTAGGATATGATGTGGCGGTCGATGGAATGAGGTGAAGGTCAAGCGCGAAAGGTCCATGCTGATGAACTAGGGCAGTGAAGGGTGGACACGAGTAGGCTTGGACCGAAGGACCCGAGGAGTCCGGGCGGAGTCATGGACGATCCACATGGTGCTCGGAAGAGCAAGAGAACATGGACGGTGACGGAGACGGTGTTGGTCGAGTCAAGCATGATGGAGACAAGTCGAGTAGGCGGCCTTGGAGCCGGGAGCGAAAGACTTGGAGGCGTCGAAGGCTTGGCGGAGGTTGGACATGCATCGACATCGGTGAGTCACGCCTTGCAGGGCGTGCAAGAGGGTTTGACTGGTTTGACCTCAAAACCGGGGGCGAGTCTGGTGCGGCCGGACAGCGCCAAGTCGAAGGACGCGTGGCACCTTCACGAAGCTTGCGTCGAGGCGAAGCTAAGTCGTAAAGGCGCCGGGTCCATCCGATGAACGAAGAAAAAGCTGGACGGTTTTGCCCCTAGGGGGTTTGGAGTTGTATGCTTCATGTAAGGGCAACTTGGGAAATAGCCAAGTGCCTATATAATTGAGGAGAGGGCTGTTAGGCAGCCATCTCTTTGGGCTAGATAGGTGGGGGTTTTCTCATTTGCTTGTGAGAGCCTTTGAGGGAGAGAGGGAGAGAGAGAGGAGGGATCTTTGTTTGATCTTTTCACCATCCTAGCTTTGATTGTGCTAAGGAGTGGCTTGTAACCAGACATGGTGAAGTAATCCAATGATCTATTTCGTGCCATCTTGTCCCATCCCGGTTGGTTTTGCGATTCGCGTTTGTGTTCTTCGCGTTCTTTGTTTCTTCCCTCTCACCCCTTTCACATTTTTGTTCGATTCATGATTTCTGGGGTGTTTGGAGTCAAACCAATTGTTTGGATATGAACTAAGATGTGAGTTGAACCTTTCCACCAAAGGGATTTGATTAAAACCTCACGAGTTCATAGATAGGGGCGATTCAAGTTCTAGGGTTGAAAAATCGGCATTCCTCACAAGATATTTAATTCCCTTTGATTGGCTGATCTTTTTGAGGAGATCTTTTGGGAACATGTTTGTTATGTTGTTGGGAAACTGTGGTTAAAATTTCATGATTTTTGAGATTGTTGGATTGAGTTTTGGATTTTTCTTCTCTCCTCACGAAGGCTGATTTCTGTGCTGTCGGAAGTTCCGACACTGTGTCAGAAGTTCCGAAGGGAAAATTGCTGAAATGACAGAGAACTCGTGTCGGGAGATCCCCAGTACTTTCGATAGGTATCGGAACTTCCGATAGGGGGTCGGAACTTCCGACAGGAGCAGTTTGAGTCCTGTTTTGATTCATATCTTTGGAGTTTGCTTTCCGGATCTTTGGAGTTTGGTTCCCGTTGTTTCTTCAGAGTCCCATTGTGTTATCGTTCATCACCATAGACACCCAGCCACCCAGTTGGCTCGTGGATCTCTCGTCTTCCGCTCGCTTTAGTTTTGGGGTTTGAATTTGGGACAGAAGCCTAAGATTTCAAAAGAAATTTTGGAGGCTCCCATTCACCCTCCTCTGGTCACCTTTTCAGTCGTTCATGCGGAAACAGATGTTGCTGAGGGGATTGATGCGGCAGACACGGTCCCCCATGATATGACTATGGCTCCAGCGGTGACTACTCCAGACGTGGCTTTGAAGGCAACGGTGAATGCTGATGGTATGGCTGGTTTGACGAAGATGGATATGAGTGAAGCAGTCAAAATGCTAGAGGTTGTCTCTGAGGCTACTGTGCCCGAAGTTTCCAGTGGCGGAGAACGCGTGGGCACTAGTGGTAATTGCATGGCCGCCGCTGCCCAAGTAATTTTTGCGGGTATTGGCGACGATCCTGGAGCTCCGAGTATGCCAATTCCTAATATCTTGCCAGTGCGCTTGGTGAAGAAAGCTCCTCTAGTGCCTTGTCGGTCAACCAGGTGATTAATCTGGAACTATGATTTGAGAATTGAATTTGTATCGACTAGTTGCTCTCTGTTTCTGATTTGTGTGTAGATCATCTTCTAGTGTTGACCTTAGTGTGGCAGGCACAGGCCCAACAGTTGATTACGAAGACCACATAACTGCGAACCCAACCCCCGCGCCTATCGTTGAATCAGAGGAGATCTTAGCTCCTGTGGTGGGAGAAGACGCTAAGTCATTGATGGCCGCGTTGCTACAGGACATGGTTGGTTCCCTCCAGGACGCGGCACCGGCAGCTCCCCAGACTACTGCCCCCAGACCATTGCCTGAGGTCATATTAATTGAAGAAACGTCTGCAATGGATGTCTTGGGTGCCATTCCTCGCAACTCAGCAGATGAAGCCCTTGAGCTCGAGGCTGCTCGACCCTTGGATCTGTTGCGACGGCGGCAGGGACGTCTTCGGAGGTGGGGCCATCGTTTAGTTGGGAACTAGGCTTGGTACCCAGCGTGAAGACTAGTTCAGCGGCTGAGCATCCGTTGCCGTGGAAGGAGAGTGAGGCTTTTGAGAGCCCATTGTTGGAGCCACATGCCATATCCTCCATCTTGGAGATGAACCAGCGTATTGTGGCGTATACTAAGGTAAGTTCAGCTCTTGTAACCTTCTTGCTTGATTTGAGTGACTAGTTTTCCATTAGGAGTACTGATGTTTCTGTGCTCATGATCTGTTTGAGAAATCTCACCAAAATGTCCAACTTCTGCGGGAGCAAAGCGAGGTTGTGCGTTGTATTGAGCTTCTGGAGAAGGAAATAAGCGAGGAGTGTCGGCGGACTGCTCAGTTTTTGGGTGCTTCTGTGGCTCGGCCGGCTCCCAGGCTCGGGGGCTGGGCGCTGCAGACGACTCGGTGTGCCTCCCATCTCCCAAACGACCATGTTGGATTAGGGTGGGAGGCGACTTGGCGTGCTTCTGTGACCCGTCCAGCTCGTAGGCTCGGTGGCTGCCCGCCACAGATGACTCGATGTGCCTCCCACTGCTTGGCTGACCTGTCTGGCTTGGGGTGGGAGGCGACTCGGCGTACTTCTGCAGCTCATCCGGCCACCAGGCTTGGGGATGGGCACTAGATGACTCGGTGTGCTTCCCATCCCCTAGACGACCTCTCTGGCTCAAGAGCGGGAGGTGACTTGACGTTCTTTGAAGACTTGTTCGGCTCCCAGGTTCAGGGGCTGGGCACAGCAGATGACTCGACGTGCCTCCCATCGCCCGGCCGACCTTTTCGGCTCAGGGTGGGAGGCGACTTGGCGTGCTTCTGTGACTCGTCCGGCTCGTTGAATCGGTGGATGCCCACCACAGACGACTCTGCGTGCCTCCCGTCACCTAGCCGACCTCTCTAGCTCAGGGCAGGAGGTGACTCGACGTGACTTTGTGGCTTTGCCAGCCCTCATGATCAGGGGCTATGCTTCTATTTCAGGTTGGTGTGCCTCCTCGGCCCTGCCAGCCCTCATGCTCAGGGGCTGGGTGCCTATTTCTGCTCGACGTGCCTCTGTGGCTTCACCTGTCCTTGTACTCAGGCACTAGGACCTATTTTTGGGACCCAATCTTTCTTCATTTCGAGCCCTGCACAGCCTCTCCATCACTATGATGCCACCACAACTTTAACCGACTACTTCACAAGCTTTGCCGTGACACCATGAAGCTCTTGTGCGCCTACACATCGCTCAAAGGCTTGAGGTATATGGATACCCCACGGGTTCCACCGAACAGGATACTGGCCGACCCTGACAAGTGGGCCTGACGGACCAGAACGTGCGGGCCAAGGACATGAAGATACTTGGAGTACACATCAAGGAAGGTCAGGTGATTCAAATCAGCCCAGATATTGCATGATACGAGTTGTAATCCGACTAATATAGATTTCCATGTAACAACTAACTAGATTAGATTCAAATCGACTTATAACCCTCGGTCGTCAGCCTATATAAGGCGGCTAAGGGTGCCTCCCGAGGGCACCTCGAACCAATCCAATCTATTTGCACCAGCACAAAGCAATATAATCCAACAAAACACAGTATGTAGGGTATTACTCTCCGGAGGCCCAAACCTGTCTAAAACCCTTTGTGTTATCGCGATCACCTTCAAGTTCTTGGTCTCGCAATCCTCCCTGCCTACAAATCAACCCCCTGGTGGACTACCAGACCTCAAAATCTAACAATCGTGAATCGAGGAGTTACCCATAAGGTGTTGATGCAACCAAGATGGAAAAGTATCCATGTGATGACGTATAATCCAGGCATCAGTTTGTGTTGGGTATTAGAAACATAGAATCTGCTTGTATTCCTCGATATACGGAGCCACCAAGGATGATTTTTGCAGAACCGTGAAGTGTGCTTTATGGAACAAATCACTATCATTGTGCTTTATGGAACAAATCACTATCAGTGCTGAAACCAGGATATGCGTCATAATATTAAAAAAGGATGGTAGAAATACCAACTCAAAGCTGACAAGACATTGTACCACATTCTTCTGTAGCGTTATTAACTTGGTTGGATAGATTGCCTTTTGCGAAATCGCATTGAGAAACGTGCAAAGCTTTACGAGTGCCAATCGTACATTCTCCGGTAGAACACCCCTCAGCGCAACCGGAAGCAACTGTGTCATCAACATGTCGCAGTCATGGGCCTTTAGATTTATGAACTTCTTTTCTTTCATATTTATTATTCCCTTTATATTTGAGGAGAACTTAGATGGAACCTTGATACTATTCATGCAATCAAACATGCTATCCTTCTCTTCTTTGCAGAGAGTGTAACTGGCAGGATGTAAGTAGTTCTATCCTTTATCCCTCTTTTCCGCATGTAGGTCATCTTGTTGCTTCATACATTTCAGGTCCTATCGTGCTTCCAATGTATCTTTTGAGTTCCCATAACAACCCATTAAGCCTAGCATGTTCACGCAAAGATTCTTCGTTAGGTGCATCACGTCAATTGCATTGCGGACCTCTAGGATTTCCCAATAAGGTAGCTCCTACAATAGACTTCTTCTTCCACATGGGTGCACATTCGTTATCATCGTTCGGAGCAGGTTCGCTACCTCAACCCTTTCCAAAGATTACCATTACATCCTTTATCATCTCAAATACACGCTTTCCATTACGGTGTGCAGGCCTTTTACGACGGCCTGCAACCCCTTTGAAAATGCTTCCCTTCCTTTCATAAGGGGTGGTTAGCAGGAAGAAATCGACGATGACCCATATACACAACCTTCCTACAGTGTTTCAAATACATGTTGTCTATTTCGTCTAAACAGTGGGTGCAGGCTCGATATCCCATATCTGTCTATCCTAAATGGTTACTCAGCACAGGCCAATTATTGATGGTTACGAACAACAATGCTCGTAGGTTGAAGCTCTCTTGTTTATCCTCATCCCACACGCGTACACTTTTTTCATTAGATACACATCAATGTCATTGTCGAGTTGTTTTGGGCCTTGGATAAGCACCGGCATCATAATGAACTTCCGCTTCATGCACATCCAAGGAGGAAGGTTGAACATACATAGGGTCACAGGCCAAGTACTATAACCACTACTAAACTCGCCGTATCAATTGAAACCATCCGTAGTTAAACCAAACCTTATGTTCCTTACATCCCTTTCGAAGTCTGGGAATTCTCTATCAATTGATCTCCACTGGGACCCATCAGCGGGGTGTCTCATCATGTCATCTTACTTACGTTCTTCTTTGTGCCGTCGTAGCAACTTAGTATTCCCTTATTTCTGAACAAATATTTCAAACGTGGTATTATAGGGAAATACCATATCACCTTCATGGGAACTCTCTTCTTAGGAGGCTGCTCCTTGAGATTACTAGGATCTTCTCGCCTGATTTTATACCGTAGGGCTTTGCAGACAGGACAAGTATCCAATGTCTTTTATTCCTCACCGTGATAGAGGATATAGTGATTAGGGCATGCACGTATCTTTTGAACCTCCAATCCTAGAGGGCAAACAACCTATTTCGCTTCATATGTTGTAGATGGCAATTCATTATTCTCAGGAAGCATGTTCTTTACAATTTTTAGTATCCCCTGAAATGCCTTATAAGACACACTATTTTTTGTCTTCCATTGCAGCATTTCCAGTGTGCTACCCAGCTTTTTATGCCCCTGCTTGCAATCTGGGTACAACAATTTTTTATGATAATCTATCATATGCTGCAACTTTGCTGATTCCTTCTCAGTTTCGTAGTCTTTCTATGCATCCCTAGCACCTGACCAGATGACCAGATCATCAGTACGGCTGTCTTCTGCAGACTCTTCTTCATCAGGCTCGCCCATTACAGTATCTGCAAAAGCTTGTCCTGCAGCCCAGTCCGGAATGTTGTTATCCTCGTCCTCTTTTTCGCCGTCTTCCATTCTAACCCCTCTTTCGTCGTGCTTGGTCCAAACCAAATAGTTAGGTACGAAACCGTATCTAAACAAGTGGCTGTGAAGAGTTCCCCATAAAGAGTAGTCCTTGTCGTTTCTGCATTGGAAGCATGGACAACATATGAATCCCTTCTCTAGCTTGTTGGCTTTGGCTCTTCGAGAAAATAATGCAAGCCATCAACGAACTCCTTGGTCTGTCTATCCACGTTGTACATCCATTGAGGATCCATCTGCATCGTATTACGTGAATAATGGACATAAGTCGTCTTATTGGATAAAGTACTTAATATTTAGTCCCTATAATAAACATGAATTTACACCTATCAACCTTTGTAAAGATAAAAACAATTCTAGCATAAAGTTGACCGGTGGGTGGGTTCTCTAATTTAACATGCAAACTATTTATTTACCTAATTTTATTGCAAGGGCTATTTATTTACCTCAATTTTATTGCAAGGACTAAATATTAAAACATATTTACTATATTTTTTCTCATACCTAATATTGATTAAGTTCTTTATCTAATATGAATCGTATATAACAAGCAAGCTATCATCCATCAAATTCTATCTCAAAAACATGTATAAACAAAAAATCATCTCCATTCTACCTCATTCTAAAAAACTCATTTTTCTCTATCTCTAAAGCATAAAACAAAGTATAATAACAATAAATGAAGGGAGGATGAAGTAGCTAACCTTTATAACACTTTGGATGGGTGAAATCCTCGCGAAATTGATGAAAAAAAATCAGGCAGTACCTCCCTAAACTTGCTTGTTCGCCATGGAGAGAAGGAGAGCTCGAGCTCTCTGGTGGAGTGGCTCGGGCTCAGGGAGGAAGAAGAGGATTTTACAGGATGCACGTTTAGTCCCAGTTGGTGTCTGGTAACACCAACTGGGACAGTCCCACCAGATTCCCTCGTCCTACTAGCCGTTACAACATACTCCCGGTTGATAATATCAACCGGGACTAAAGATCCTTTCATCCCGAGTCCAAAAATATCGGGGACCGAAGGGGGTTGGATGGAAGGTGAGTTCTCTATTAGTAATTGTCTACTGCTGATATTTTACATAATACATGCTACTTAGAATGCATGTACGTCAAAGGCCAAACCCGAGCTCAAGACGATCTCCAAATTCTTGGTCGTTAAATACAAATTCACCCTAAAATGATATCGTAGCAGTATGTATTTATAGTATTTTCTAAAAATGACTTGTGCACATTCGTATTCTCTCCCGCGCGGCAGTCGTACTGTCGCCTGGCTACGTCTTCAGACTTCTGCAGTCGCCTATCAATACGACGAGGCGTTGGCGACTTTTCAACGATCGAGCTTCCTGCTTTGCCTCGGGGAGACATGGACGGATCATGGTGAGCTCGATCGGACCTGAGTCAGCCATGCATTATTTGCCATTCCGCGGAAGTTGCACACTAGCCGTGCATGGTGTTGTCCCATTCCATGGGGAGAAAGTTCAACCAGCACGCACGAGTAGACTTCCACGCAGTCGCCTTTGTTTAATGCCAGGATCAGATCTCCACACGGTCAGTTGGATCCACACGGGAAGGACCCCACACTACGGGGGTGTTTCATCCCCGGGCTAATTTTTAGCCCCTGTCACATCGAATGTTTGGACACTAATTAGGAGTATTAAACATAGACTAATTACAAAACCAATTTCACAACCCCTAGGGCTAAATCGCGAGACGAATCTATTAAGCCTAATTAGTCCCATGATTTGACAATATGGTGCTACAGTAAACATTCGCTAAATGATTGATTAATTAGGCTTAATAGATTCGTCTCGCGATTTAGCCTAGGGGTTCTGCAATTAGTTTTGTAATTAGCTTATGTCTAGTCCTCCTAATTAGCATTCGAATATTCGATGTGACACGGACTAAACTTTAGCTCCAGGATCCAAACACCCCTACGTCAAAATACTGTAATTGAAGATAGCTCCCGATGCTAATTGGAGACAGAAAAGAATTAAAACACGTCTCCAAATTTGCATCTCCAATGTAAGTTAAGTTGGAGATGGGGAAAACGCCATCACCAATATCCGTCATCCGAGACGAGAATTTGATAATAATCCGCGTCTTCAGCATCCGTCAAATGGGGATTATTAGACCATCCGCGTTTCCAATATCCCATCATCCGAGACGGGGATTTGACAATCCGCGTCTCCAATATCCACCATATAAGATAGGAATTTCACAATCCGCGTCTCCATTATCATAATCGGTGAGACAGTCCATTTAGACCCATCACAAGTCAGATATACAAAAACATGTCACCCATATATCTGTCATATATGGGTTAGTTTTGTGCTTTTGGTTAAATTCAGTGACCATCTGCTATTCTTTTATAGTTTAAAAAAAGAATAAGTCCAAACGCTACCTTTGTACTGTGAATTCATATCACTTAAAGTTTTGGAGCACATAGTGGACGCCGTAACCCTGGGTGGCTTGGCGGTAAGTTTGTGTACCCTTTGACTTGATGTGGACTGTGGATCGATGGAAAGGTTCTTCTTACGTTGGAATACAAATACACTTTCCTTAGTTTTTTTTGTTTCTTTGGTGGAACGAACTTTGAAAAATGAAAAAACGTCAAGTTACCGAAAAATAGGTCAATAAAAGTGAAGCTTGCCTCGGTAACAAACTATGAATTCGAAATAGTAATTTAATTCTGGAGAAAAAACTACTAATTTTATGTAGTTCCTAACTTTCATATTTAGTTATTTACTAATTACTTTTGTCATGTATTCTTTGGTTTAGTTTAGAGTTTAGGATCTTTTTGTTTAAGCGGCACCTTTTAACCTTTTCTGTAAAGCTGTCTTTTTTGTTTTTTAGCCTTTTTTCGAAAGATTCTCACAAATACGCCCCTAGCGAAACCATTTTAAAATCTGGACCCTAAGCTTGGCGTCAGCGTGGATGGCGCCAAGCTAAGGGTCCAGATTTTGAAATGGTTCCGCCAGGGGTGTATTTGTGAGAATATTTCACAAAAAGGGCTAAAAAATAAAAAAAGTCAGTCTGTAAAGCTGCTGCTATCTTTTTTTTTTAAAAGCCAATACTAGATTATAGAATTTATGAGCTCAAAAAGCTACGAGAAAACATATAAAATTGAGCTTTCCAGCTTTCCATATAAACTCAGCTTTTCTGAATTTCCAGCTTTTCAGAAGCTGCATGAAAAATTTGCTGTTTGTTGAGCTTCTAACTTTTTCACGCTAAGAAGTTGCTAGAAAACTCAAACAAATAGGACCTTAGACCCTTAGATGGTCATAACAGTTGATGATGTGTTTTCTTTTCTGTTTTGTAACGACCTATTAATTCTTCTTCTATTAGTTCAGGCGAAATGGGAGCACCACTTTTATTAATTCTTCTTTACTAAAATTTGTTAAACAATAGAATTAGTAATCTCCATCATCTAAAATGAATGTACGTAACCTGATTTCCCAATCATGTGGAAAATAGGTATCGGTGACTCGAACAATTTGCAGACGCTGACTTTTCTGCTATTTCCGGTGAGATTCATGCTGTGGTTGTCACACTTGCCTCGTCAAAGCAAAATCAATTAAGGGATGTTTAGATACAAGATGCTAAACTTTAGCAGTGTCACATCGGATGTTCGGATGCTAATTAGGAAGACTAAATATGAGCTAATTATATAAAACTAATTACAGAAACCTGTGCTGATTCGTGAGTTGAATCTATTAAGCCTAATTAATCCATCATTAGCAAACGGTTACTATAGCACCACATTGTCAAATCATGGACTAATTAGGCTTAATAGATTCGTCTCGCGAATTAGACTCTATCTGTGCAATTAGTTTTGTAATTAGTCTATATTTAATAGTCTTAATTAGCATCCAAACATCTAATGTGACAGGTGCTAAACTGGTTTCATAGAGACGACCGCGTAAAACCCCGACGCGGAGCAGCTCGGCGACGAAGAGTTAGGACCAGGACGCGTTGGGAGCGTGTGCAGGAAGAAGAGAGGAAAGGCTCCAGTTTCTTAATTTGTCGTTTGTTCTCGATCTGCCACGCAGCATGTTTTACACCATAAATATAGCAGCGAGCTTGCTCGATGTGCAACGTTGCATGCGAGCTGATTCTCGAGAAGGCAACTGCTAGGGGAATCGTCCAAAAGGAACACGAAGAGATCACTGCTACTAAGTAAGTACAGCACAGCACTTTTTTTTTGTTCTTTCATTTCGGAGATGTTCCTATCTTGCTTTCCTGCATAACCATCCCATTACGCACATGATGCTTAAAGAATTCAGCTCGTTTTATTGATATGCAAATGCTAGTGTAGTTGAAGTTAGACAGTTTCATACTTTAAATGTTAATGAGAGATTAAACATTATCCGTCTAGTTTCACTATTTAAAAATTATCGATGAATGGGTCTAATCCGATTTAAGAAGCTTGACCTGGCGAAAACAGGCGCGCGTCATGGTTTTGCAACAAAGCTGAGTATGAGTGGCCATTTATATCCTAACATATAAGTCGGAAATTATCTCAGAACTCCAGTTCTCTGTTCATGAAAACGAGCTATTTCATGGCCACGAAAAAAATTCTCAAACTCTAAACAATATTTTGTGGTTTTTTGTAATTTTCTATTGTTCACTTTATTATTAGCACTACTGATTAGTTTGGGCTGACCTCCACTTTATTGTTTGTAGCGAACATGGCCATATTAGATTATAGTTTGTGATTTTAGTGATTGAGTGACAACATAGTTATTAGGATTAATGGTTTGTTAAGTATGTGCCTTCTAGATTTTTTATTCTAAGTATGCAAACCAAACCATGGCAAGGTCCAAATCATGGTATTTAAGTATCCAAGCTATATCCAAGTTATGTATTCAAGTATCCAAGCTATGGTATTCAATTGACCAAACCATGATATCTAGGATTATTCTATGGTATTTAAGCATCCAAATAACAGAGAAAATCTAGAGATTCCTAATTCACCCACTCGCCCTCTTAGGCTACGAGCACCGATTATTCTATCTTATATTTTTGATGCAAATAGTGGAAACCATAAGTTTAAGGTTTTAAGTTTACCTAATTCATCCCCTTCCCTATTAGACTACAAGCACTAATTTCTTACATGTCAATAAGCAGGATTACAACACTAGGATGGTAAAGTCGAAGGAGGAACGCAGAGCGAAGCGCCAGATATTCAAAGCGAAGCTAAAGAATTTTACCAGACATGCCTGCAAGGTGACTGCGTGTACCATGACTGGCGCTAAGATCGGCGCCCTGATTCTTGATCCTGTAGTTTGCACACTTCTTGGGTTTTCGTACGGTGTGATTTCAGTACTCAAGGACGACGTCACCGGGGACGTCGGCCCAACAGTTTTGGACGTGGTGCTCCCCAGCGGTCAGAATTAGACGATACATCACGTAGCGACCTTTGCATTCGTGGATTCCTTCGTTCTTGCAATTCTAGTTATGTGCACGGGTGTGCGTATTTGTGTGAGGGGAATTTCTGGCCCGATTAGAGAAATTACCCCTATTTATGTTCTATTATATCAAGGAGTGAATACTATCGATGTATAATGCAAACATTGGGCTGTTTCATTTTAGATAAACCTTGTTATTTTCCCTTTTTTAAACACGGTACACAGATATAGACGTTTACATGTAGTATGTATAGTCACCTCTATTAATACATACAAGCAAACTTATCTCTATGAGCACCTTCGAGAGACTGAACTGACAGATCTCGAGAGATTGACGAAGTCACCATGATCTTATTGTTTCAATTCAGATATTTTCGTTGTATGAAAATGATATTGTGCTGAGATGAGTTTGTACGTGATAAACAATGTGTCTTGTGACTATCACAAGGGAGTCGGATTCTCGAAAATAAGAATCCGATTCATTTCACAACCCGCCACTAGAAGCTCACCCCCATGCAGCAGCCCAGCTAGCTGCCATCGCTGCCGAACCTGCGGCCCTTCCCTCTCTTGCTACCTTCCCTCCTCTTTTCTCTCTCCCATCTCTCTTCACCTCTTCATCTTTCACTTCGCAAATCTAGATCTCGGGCTACTATCCATGGATGCGGTAGTGCTCAGGTTAGGCTAAGCTGTATTGATGATGTGATCTATGGGCAATTGTTTCCTTTGCGGCCACGCGCCTCAGGGATTTACCCTCTTAGCGCCTCAGGTGGCTGGATTTGGGCATTTGGCCTAGGCTGGGCTGGATCCGCCCCTTCCGAGCGCACCCACGACCAAAGCGCTAGCCTGGTGCGAGTTCCCCTCCTTGGTGGCCGCAACGGGTGGCGGTGAGCTAGGCACCTTGGCCTGAGGTGCCTAGCAGCAGGCGTCGAGCAGAACTTCCTTGACGCTACTACTCGTGGCTTGCTCTTAGGTTTGAGCACCCACTTGCATGCATGAGCACCTGATGAAAGCCTTGCTAGGCTTGTGCAGGCGTTGGCGACGACAATGTTCTTGATGTTGTTTCCCTTTTCGAAGGTGTTTGTCGTGGTGTTTCGTGCATGGCTTGGTGGTTTTCTAGGTGAAAACATACTCCGCTTCACTGGACGGCCTCTAAATCTCCCCTTCACCTAGGCCTCTAGGCAGCCCTCTATCTAGGGTTACTATTTCTAGAGTTGGAGGTATTTTTGTACCCTCAAAAAATAGAGAGAACTCTTATTTGATCTTTGGAGGCTTTAATTTAAGAACTATTGCTAGAGTTGCTCTAATTGTGAAAAAAAAATATCCAACTACCTATTAGAAGGTGGATCCAAACTCCACCAACTAATAGTTAGCAGCTAACTATTAGCGTCAATAGATCTAACAAATATCCTATATTACGGCAAATTATGCATGAAATGCAACTAGGCACAACTACATTCAACAATTGAAATCTTCTAGACATAACAGTGACACCAAGACAAATAGCACAACAAACATAGAGAATATGTACCGCTGACTTAGTTGAAAAGGGCACCGCAGAGTGAGTTTACAACTCTAAGTGAAAGTGCATTAGTTTTTTTTTTCTCTCGTCGCATAACAGCGACACCATGATAAGTAGCACAGAGTATACAAAGAGTCCCCAACGGTGACCTATATCGCCGGATGACATCCGATCGACATGGAGTAGCGGACACGGAGAAGGGAAGTACGAACTAGCGCGCCTACATGCATTCATCTCGCACGATTATCAACGGCTACCATGGGAACTGGGATCCAGTGGCATAGCCAAGAATTTGCACCTTGGTATTCATTGTAAGACAAATTGTAGCCATAATAATAACCAAAGAGAGCAGCAATGACCATATTCCATTGTAACAACCAAAGTACAAATAGATGACAAATTGACATAGTAGAAATATCTCTCTAATAGTTAAGAAATATTACAAAATAGGAAGGAAATTTACAATATGACTTTACGGTCCCCTTGCTGGAAGAGACTAGATATCCTCATTCTTCACTTGCTTGAAGAATCCCCTCTCAATAAATGTAACCAAACAATTGTTCAAATATTCATCACCCATTTTGGTTCTTTGCTTATTCTTCACAAAATTCATTGCGGAAAAAACCCTTTCAACACTAGTAGTGGCTACTGGAAGGATTTGCACAAACTTAAGGAGCTTGTAAACAATATCATATACTTCATGCTTTGTTGTCTTTACCAGCATAACCGAAAGCTCATATAGATTCTTCAAATTTTTAAACCTTCCATCCCTACGCACACTAGAAATGTAAATTGATAATTGCCATGGTAGTTTTGACAACTCATAAGTTGTGAAATCCTTAGCATAAAATTGAGCAAGCCTAACCAATTTCTGTTGATTATAAGCAGCGAAAGAATCAAGTGGACTGAATGCTGCCAGGCAAGAAAGTAGTTCTGTGTTTACCTCATCAAATCTCACTGGTAAAAAACCCAGCATTTGTCTCGATTGGATAGAGACATAGATCTCGAATATCCAACCGGGACTATATTTTCGGGACTAAATCCCCCCCCCCTAGTTTCAGGTAAAGACCATCTTTAGTCCCGGTTGGTGTTACCAACCGGGACTAAAGGGGCTGCCATGCATGCGCACGCATACCAATCGGGACTAAAGACCCTTTTTCTTTTTACCTTGAATTCTTTTCCATATAAATGCTAATTGTTGCTCCACTTATGTATATACCTATACGTATATATACGCTCGTATTGTATGCATGTCGTATATATATTCCATGATAGTATATGCATGATATAACTAATATATATACAATTCTTAGTACTTTATACACATCAAACTAGTATTTATACAATTATTATATATACAATAATTTGTCCTCTCTTTGTTCTTAGGATCGTCCCGCCAAGGAGCTGTTCGGTTCGGCTACTGAATGTCCATTGTAATGAAATTCTACGTGGGGATTTATCACCTCGTCCACCAGAAATCCTATGAGACCTTCTTGGACTGCCTGAAGCCTATCCTTCTCCAAGACTTCTTCGGCAATCTGCCACATCTGTAATTTATAAATTTGTGAATGTTACACCGACAATTAAATATAAGGAGCTAGAAAATGATTAATTGTTAATATGTTTATTTTACATACATTTAGATCGGACGGTAGCACCTTGTCCCTCACGAAACGGTGTATGTGCTCACAGACGTAGTACCCATATAAATTATTCCCTGGTTCTCAAGCACTATAATGGAAATAAAGGTTATGAAATATTTGTGTTATAGAATATACAAAATATGCAAACTTCATACATACTGGAAAATTTTTACTAAATGTAAGTTGTTCTTTGAATTCACCACAGAGATGCTTACATAATCGTTTCCATGCCCTACGAATTAAAATAATGAATGATATAGTGTTGGGTGAAATTTTAGGAAACAAACTTTTGCATATAGATAAAGGTGCAGAATTATTACAAGTTAAGCATGCCTTGAATTTCTTGGTACTCGTCCTTGTCTTTCCTCAATGAATCAAAAACAAGAACGTTGCTTTTGTCAATCCGAATTATAAAGAGAATCCGGTGGTAACTTTGAAGATAAATGTTCATATTTGAGCTAACTAACATTAATTAGGTTAGGAAAGGAAAACAAAAATATACGGTACCCACAGTTACTTAAAGTTGTAAGGTTGTAGTATGCTTGACTTGTAATTCTGCTGGTCCAAGAAACTGTATATTGCGTTCAATGTCTTCTCTGGTTGATCCCGTATCTGCTGTTGGTTAACAACCGATGGGTACAGGAAGCCAACGGTGAAGTAGCATTCTCGGCGGTACCTCTGAATTTGCATCCTACATAAAATGAAAGACAAAGTTAGTGGGATGACACACACATACACCCCAAATTAACATCTAATAAACACACACTTACAGAACCAAGGTGCTAATAAGAGAAACATCAAGGGCATCTTGTTGGTACACTTCATAAATATCCTTGAATTCCAACCATAGCACTTTCTCGCCATCACAAAAAAAATCAACCGGTCTAACAAGAAGACCGAACATGGTCTTTTCATTGGCCGACTGCTCCATGTACCAATTATGGAATTCATACATTTTAGTTGGGAGCTTCCGTAACAATTCAGGCCTGACTAGAGGCTTGCCTAACTCAAAGGGCTATTTAGGTACAGTCTTTTCTGGAGGTGATGGATCAGCTTGCTAAAATTAATGAACTAAAATTGACTCACACCACATGTGTAGATGAACTTGAGCATGCTAGGGCTGAAATTTGTGAAATGAAGTCTATGCCTTGTAGTATGTGCTTTTTGGTGCTTGATGATGATGCCTGCCTTACTTCTTGTGATAATCATGATATTGTGCTTGATGTGAATGATGATGATTGTTCATGCGGTCTTATTTTCACGTCATGCTTTGAGTTGGAAAATGATGTTTTGGCTTTGAAACAAATGCGCGATGATATGAGCGCCAAGTTGGTTGAGCATAATGAGATCAGTGCCAACCTTGAGAAAGAAAAATGAACTCTTGCATACTACATATGCTAAGTGTATTGGAAAGGAGATGGATAATTTGAGAAATGCTCCATGTGGTACTTGAGATCGCCTC
The DNA here is from genome assembly GCF_000263155.2 of Setaria italica. NCBI lineage: Eukaryota > Viridiplantae > Streptophyta > Magnoliopsida > Poales > Poaceae > Setaria > Setaria italica. The sequence continues at coordinate 3,569,447 of NC_028450.1, read as the reverse complement.
AAATTTGAAAATGAGGTTTTGACCACAAGATGCAAGAGTCTTAGTGCTAAGTCTTTTGATTCTCGCAATTCTTGTCACTTCGATGTTGGTGTTTCCAAAATTGGTTCTTCTCAACCGGAGTTTGCTTCTTGTGTTGAGTGTGGGTCTTTGGATGATAGCACTTGTGCTAGTGCTTTGGATATCTCTTCTATAGCTACTCCTAAGCTTGTTGCTTCTTCCGGTATTGCCCAAGACAATTCAAGTTGCAAGGGTGCTTCTTGCATTTTTGGAACTCATATTTCCAAACCGAAGTTTCATTGCACATTTTGCAAGAAAGATGGGCATACCGTTGAGTTTTGCTTTCGTCATGTCAAGCATGAGCGATGTGTGCGTGCCAAAGCTTTTAGGAAGCCACGTAGCCTTTCCCATGGCACGTGTGGTCCTAAATTAGGCACCAAGGTGGATGTTGATGCTTCTTGCACTAAGTCCCAAGGGACTTCTCACTTGGATGAGAATGGTGATTCGTCCTCTCGGATCGTGCCTCCAAAAAGGCCTTTGTACCATTGCTCTCATTGTGAGAAAGATGGGCATCAAGAGAGTTTTTGTTATTGCCGTGCAAGACAAATGCGGTGAGGTCATGCTTCTAGACCTTTGGTTGTTCATAGCCCTGTTCATGGCATGAACACTTGTGAGCCTAGTAAGAAGCCACATTTCATTGATGGGTTTTATGACTCCTTTTCTAGTAAGTTAGCTCATGCACGTGGACATGCTTCTAGTTCTTCCTATGTTGGTCCACTACATGGTTCGTATGGTGCTTGTGTTGGTTCTTCTCTTAAGACCTTAGGGGATCATTGCCTTTTTGCTAGTGGTAGTACTCGTTCTTCTTCTCGAGTTGCTCCTTTGAGGCATGTTTCCAAGGGTGTTTCAAAACCTTATCATTTGAACCGGCATTTGCATCATGCTAACCCACAAGATAAGTTGAGTGCATCTTTTACCCGTGTGACTAAGTTTTGGATTCCCAAGTATATGCTTGCTAACCCTTTGGGATCCAAGACTCGGTCTTCTTTGTCCCCTCATGTGTAGGTACGGGGATACGGGTGGAGAACATGAGCTCGAAGTGACTTGATCTTTTGCTTGAGGTGATCAAGACTTGATGGTTCTTCACACCGTCTGGATCGCCCTCAAGAGGCCTTTGTACACTTGTATACTGAGTTTTTTTTCCTTCCACATTCTTGTGCTCACTTGTATACTATTGCATGTTTACACATGTATCATGCTGTTAATAAACCATGGTAGGCTAGCTACCTTTTCATGTTGGCTTGTATGATCTTCATGTATATCTTGTCATGCTAGCTTTGTGATATATTTTGGTGGATGATCCACATGAACATCGTGCCATGCCTTAGCTTAGTTCTTGTATTGGGTATGACATGTTGTTCATTTGGTATCATTTTAGCTTAGTATATTTGTATAATCCTTTGCACCTTGTTGACATGTTTGCTTTGCCCAAACTTTTATTCATAAATATGGAATCATGTTGCAATGCTTTAATTCCTCACAATTGATAACATCATTGCATTGTGTGACATGATTTGAGCTTCATCTTATTTTTGGGTTTGCCTTGTCTTTGGGTTGCATTTGTTCAATCTTTGAATTTTCTCTTAGTTTTAATTGGTGTTAGAGCTTTTCTTTTGCCCCTTTCTTTTCCTAGTTTTTGTTTGCTAGGTGTCTTTAGTTGAGGGGGAGTTCGGCTTCATTCAAAGGGGAGTTTGGACCAAGACTTGCTTTGGTTTTGGATATCCGCTTTTGATCTTTTAATTGGTATCACATTTGATCTCTCAATTGGATTCCATCTTCTTCAATTGGTATCAAGTGATGAAAATTTTTGATTCTTCAATTGGTATCCCCTCTATTGTACTGAATTGGGATCATTGGTAGTTCTTCTTTTCCCACGGAGTTTTTTTTCCTAGATTGGTTTGACTCTCATGAGCTTTCTTGTTTTTGAGCCGAGCCCTATCTCTTTTAGCATTACATTGCATCTGTATCATAATGCATTTTGTCTCATGTTACACTAGATGAGCTTCTCTTATATGCCCTGAATACTATCTTATGCTGCTTGTGAGCTAATGCCTTGGTTGGTTATGATTGATGCAATGTGCAGTTATGCTCTTGATGATATTGTACACCTGTTGAGATAACTGTTTTTGAAATCCCATGCTAATATTCTACTCTATGAACTTGCTTATCACCCTTGAGTAGATGCTTAGTTATGGTTTGCCCTTGTTTCAATGCTGGTTCCATTTTTAGCTTATAGTTGTAATTCATGTTCTTTTCAATCGGGTCAAAGATCTAGGTATCATTGCAGATGTTTAGCCCATGATGCATCCCTTGGGGAAGCATGACTTCTTTGTGCCGCAAAGGCACTTCATGTACTTTATCTTGTGTGAATAATGAAAAGAAAAATGATAAAGATAATAAATTCACAAATTTCACCAAGTATTCATGCTTCATGTTCATATTCTGGTTTGCTTAGTTGTTACAAGATGTCTACCAAAGGAAGTAGGCAATTGGTTTCAACAAGCTTCACATGACAAGTGATGTGTTGTGGGTGTCTGCAATGATCTTTTGTTAAGAGTATTTGTTCCTTGAATGAGATTCTGATGGCCTAGTCCTCCTTGCTTGGGTATTTCTTGACTAGGTATTTGCTCATGTGGTGATCTTTTTGAACAATGCTAAAACTGGATATTTGCTTCACCTCCTTGCTATAACATAAATTCATCTTGCTGGCGATGCTATTGCTCCTTATAATCCACCAAGCTTATCTATCTTGTACCCTTTGAGAGTACTTTGTGGTATGTTTGAGAAGCTTGGTAGGTTCTGCATCTCCTTACATGCATTTTGTGTTCTTATGCTTGACTTGATGTTTGCATTGCCAACAAGGGGTAGAAATTGGGAGAAATTCATACAAACTCATTCATTTGTCAAGTGGGAGAGCCTTTACATGCTTTGATTTCAGGGAGAGTGCATTATTTCAGGGGGAGTGCATTTGTTCAGGGGGAGTCTAGTTCTTGTGAGTTTTCTTGCTCTTGTGCTCTTGCCGGTCCCGTTGAGCTTCTTTACCTCTTCTTGAGGAGCCAGTATTTGATTAGAGTAATTGTGAGTTTGTATATGCTCTTGTGCTCTTGTGCCGGTCGCGTTGAGCTATTTACCTCTTCTTGAGGAGCCGGTTTTGATTTGAGTTTAAATTTTCATGTGATTAGTGTTGAGCCCGTTTTCTACCTCTTCTTGAGGGATCACATGATTTTATCTCAGTCGTGTAGAGCCGTTGCCCTTAACTTAGGGGACTGAGATTGTTCATTTCGAGTTTCCAATGACTTTGGTACTGGCTTTTATGGCTCTTCTCATGCCTAGTGACTTTAATCCTTGCCTTTACTTGGTTTTTGATCACTTGGATGAGATTTTCAGCTTTTACCTCTCAAGCCATTTCTTTGTGCTTGAATGTTGTCAACACACTCATCAAGGGGGAGATTGAGAAAATCAAGTTGATATGAACCTCGATTTTATAGTGATGAGCGTTTAACAAATGTTGAAATGGCTTTGACGGCATTTTGGGATTCATGAAGCTCTTGTGTCTTTTGCTTGACTCTTTTGTTGTCTTGTGGGATTTATCAAGGGGGAGATTGAGAAATGACTTTTATGCAACCTAGAACAAATGTTGAAATGGCTTTGATGGCATTTTAGGATTCATGAAGCTCTTGTGTCTTTTGCTTGACTCTTTGGTTGTCTTGTGGGATTTATCAAGGGGGAGATTGAGAAATGACTTTGATGCAACCTAGAATTTTTGTTTGGAGCTTGCATAATCCTTTCTCATATCAAGTTGCCTTGTGTTTGCTTTTACTTGGCTTTTGGGCACTTGAATGAGTTTTTTCTTTTGCTTTCAAATCATCTTTTGTCAATGCACTTATCAAGGGGGAGATTGAGAGACCAAGTTGTGAAGTGCCTTGGTCTATTTGTGATGAGTGATTGACTAGATGATTTGAGGCTTTACCGGTTGAGTCCATATCTCATATGTGCATGATTATGCTAACGGGTAACCGGATGTGTTGTGTTGAGTGCGTTGTGTTGTGGTGTTTATGTAAACTATATGTTGTGTGTTGTGTCTCTTGGCTTCTGATGTGCAAGTGTAGGATATGATGTGGCGGTCGACGGCATGAGGTGAAGGTCAAGCGCGAAAGGTCCATGCCGATGAACTAGGGCAGTGAAGGGTGGACACGAGTAGGCTTGGACCGAAGGACCCGAGGAGTTCGGGCGAAGTCATGGGCGATCCACATGGTGCTCGGAAGAGCAAGAGAACATGGGCGGTGACGGAGACGGTGTTGGTCGAGTCAAGCAGGATGGAGGCAAGTCGAGTAGGCGGCCTGGGAGCCGGGAGCGAAAGACTTGGAGGCGTCGAAGGCTTGGCGGAGGTTGGACACGCGTCGACATCGGTGAGTCACGCCTTGCAGGGCGTGCAAGAGGGCTTGACTGGTTTGACCTCAAAACCGGGGGTGAGTCTGGTGCGGCCGGACGGCGGCAAGTCGAAGGACGCGTGGCACCATCACGAAGCTTGCGTCGAGGCGAAGCTAAGTCGTAAAGGCGCCGGGTCCATCCAATGAACGAAGAAAAAGCTGGACGGTTTTGCCCCTAGGGGGTTTGGAGTTGTATGCTTCATGTAAGGGCGACTTGGCAAATAGCCAAGTGCCTATATAATTGAGGAGAGGGCTGTTGGGCAGCCATCTCTTTGGGCTAGATAGGTGGGGGTTTTCTCATTTGCTTGTGAGAGCCTTTGAGGGAGAGAGGGAGAGAGAGAGGAGGGATCTTTGTTTGATCTTTTTGCCATCCTACCTTTGATTGTGCTAAGGAGTGGCTTGTAACCGGACATGGTGAAGTAATCCAATGATCTATTTTGTGCCATCTTGTGCCATCCCGGTTGGATTTGCGATTCGCGTTTGTGTTCTTCGCGTTCTTTGTTTCTTCCCTCTCACCCCTTTCACGTTTTTATTTGATTCGTGATTTCTGGGGTGTTTGGAGTCAAACCGATTGTTTGGAGATGAACTAAGATGTGAGTTGAACCTTTCCACCAAAGGGATTTGATTGAAACCGCACGAGTTCATAGATCGGGGCGATTCAAGTTCTAGGGTTGAAAAATCGGCATTTCTCACAAGATATTTAATTCCCTTTGATTGGCTGATCTTTTTGAGGAGATCTTTTGGGAACATGTTTGTTATGTTGTTGGGAAACTATGGTTAAAATTTCATGATTTTTGGAGATTGTAGGATCGAGTTTTGGATTTTTCTTCTCTCCTCACGAAGGCTGATTTCTGTGCTGTCGGAAGTTCTGACACTGTGTCAGAAGTTCTGAAGGGAAAATTGCTGAAATGACAGAGAACTTGTGTCGGGAGATCCCCAGTACTTTCGATAGGTATTGGAACTTCCAATAGGGGGTTGGAACTTCCGACAGGAGCAGTTTGAGTCCTGTTTTGATTCATATCTTTGGAGTTTGCTTTCCGGATCTTTGGAGTTTGGTTCCAGTTGTTTCTTCAGAGTCCCGCTGTGTTATCGGTCATCACCATAGACACCTAGCCACCCAATTGGCTCGTGGATCTCTCGTCTTCCGCTCGCTTCAATTTTGGCGTTTGAATTTGGGACAGAAGCTTATGATTTCAAAAGAAATTTTGGAGGCTCCCATTCACCCCCCCTCTGGTCGCCTTTTCGGTCGTTCATGCGGAAACAGATGTCGCCAAGGGGACTGATGCGGCAGACAGGGTCCCCGATGATATGACTATGGCTCCGGCGGTGACTACTCCAAACGTGGCTTTGAAGGCAACGGTGAATGCTGATGGTGTGGCTGGTTTGACGAAGATGGATATGAGTGAAGCAGTCAAAACGCTAGAGGTTGTGTCTAATGCTACTATGCCCGAAGTTTCCAGTGGCGGAGAACGCATGGGCACCAGTGGCAATTGCATGGCTGCCGCTGCCCAAGTAATTTTTGCGGGTATTGGCGACGATCCTGGAGCTCAGAGTATGCCAATTCCTAATATCTTGCCAATGCGCTTGGTGAAGAAAGCTCCTCTAGTGCCTTGTTGGTTAACCAGGTGATTAATCTGGAACTGTGATTTGAGAATTGAATTTGTATCGACTAGTTGCTCTCTGTTTCTGATTTGTGTGTAGATCATCTTCTAGTGTTGACCTTAGTGTGGCAGGCACAGGCCCAACAGTTGGTTACGAAGACCACATAACTGCGAACCCAACGCCCGCGCCTATCGTTGAATCTAAGGAGATGTTAGCTCCTGTGGTGGGAGAAGACGCTAAGTCATTGATGGCCACGTTGCTACAGGACATGGTTGGTTCCCTCCAGGACGCGGCACCGGCAGCTCTCCAAACTACTGCCCCCAGACCACTGCCTGAGGCCGTATTAATTGAAGAAACGTCTGCAATGGATGTCTTGGGTGCCATTCCTCGCAACTCAGCGGATACTGAAGCCCTCGAGCTTGAGGCTGCTCGACCCTTGGATCTGTTGCGGCGGCGGCAAGGACGTCTTTGGAGGTGGGGCCATCGTTTAGTTGGGAACTAGGCTTGGTACCCAGCGTGAAGACTAGTTCAGCAGCTGAGCATCCGTTGCCGCGGAAGGAGAGTGAGGATTTTTAGAGCCCACTGTTGGAGCCACATGCCATATCCTCCATCTTGGAGATGAACCAGCGTATTGTGGCGTATACTAAGGTGAGTTCAGCTCTTGTAACCTTCTTGCTTGATTTGAGTGACTAGTTTTCCATTAGGAGTACTGATGTTTCTGTGCTCATGATCTGTTTGAGAAATCTCACCAAAATGTCCAACTTCTGCGGGAGCAAAGCGAGGTTGTGCATTGTATTGAGCTTCTGGAGAAGGAAATAAGCGAGGAGTGTCGGCGGACTGCTCAGTTTTTGGAGCAATATGATAACGCCGTTGCGTCATTCCAGGTGGTGCGGCGGGAGTTTGAAGGTTAGAAGAACCGCATCGTTGCGCGCAACAAGTCTTTACATCATAAAGTTGAAGGTGAGTACTCGTGTACACAGCCTTTGAGTTGTCTGTTGTATGTGGTTTGTCCTCTGACTACCTGTTGATTGTTTTGTAGAGTTGAAAAGTCAGGAGACTGTGTTGAAGAACACAATCATTGACTGGCAGAATGCCTTCTCTAGGTTGATAGAGGAGCATGAAGAGCTCAAACCTCAACTGGAGAAAACAGAGCGCGATCTGAAGAAGGAATCCAAAATGTGCCAAGACGGTGATGTTGGCCTAGTTGGGGCCATGACTACTCTCCAGCAATGGTCTGAAGCGGCACAACCTCTGGCTGACATGGTGGAGCCTCCTGAGGAAGGGGTAGAGCCTCGTCCCCTGCTGGATAGGGTCAGGGATGCACCGACAAAGATTAATAGTCTAGTCTAGGGTATGGCCAAGTCGGTGTCCAAGCAGCTGCTGGGATTTGTGAAGTCTTTTTATCCCAAGGCAGACCTATCTCCAGTGGCAGAGGGTGTTGCTGCGGATTGCTCGGACAAAACTTATCACCAATACTTGGAGGAAATGGATCCCATAGTCAAGGAAGTAGCCAAATTTATCAATCTATAGTAGTTCTCTAGGTTCATAGTAGTTGTAACTGTTCCTGAAACTTTGTATCTTTGAACAAGGATCTTTTGGAGGAACTAATGTATTGTACTATAGTTTCCGACTGGTGCAGCCATTATGGTTCTTAGTATTTTGAGCATTTTATTGCTGACTTGACTTGCGATGGCAGTTTGTGAGTAGTCTGTGGAAGCTTACTACTCGTAGCCTCACAGAGGAAATAGTCATCCTTTTTCTCTACATTATTACAAACGTACCTAATAGGACGCACAAGAGTACTGTGCCTTTGTCCTTTGTGCCTGCATTATGGTGAGTGTATCCGAGAGGACGCACGAGGGTACTATGCGTACCTTGTCATTTTGCAATCAGGGCAGATCACATGTAAGTGTCTATTTAGATTGGTTGATTCTTGCATGTGGGTACTGTATTTGTGCCAGGCGGTGGGCAAGCTTTGTACTGTGTAGTCATAGGAGCGTTTGTTGCAATCCTTGGATGGTAGCTTAGCTTCCTAGCTATACATAGAGCTCCATCATCCACTTTGAAAAGCATGGCTCAGGTTATAGAAGTAGATGGCCTTAGGCTTCTTCTTTTTGATGTTGGAGAGCTTCCCATGAGCACCCTAGTGCTAGAAGATTCCTTGTATTGAGGTTCCACATTCCCTCCATAGATCTTTGAGATGAGTCTGGTGGCTGGGATGTTAGAAGAATCCTCGTACAAGGAAGCACCGAGTGCCCTAGCTTTTTCCCTGCTCTCTGGATGAATCGATGCTGGAGCTCATTTGGTGGAGAAAGGCGAGCGTCCCAGTCTTTATCCAGCTATCTGGTTAAGGACAGTGGTGTCGTTCTGACTGCCCCCTCTTTCTCTAGTTTCTCCGGGCAAGACTCAAGTACACGATGTGTACCTGTAGTTCTATTTTGGGCTTTGTGCAAGGGAGGCCCGAGGTGATGCTGATGAGAGGACGAGGGTGTTGTATGCCCCGTTCTTCATTCGAGTCACCATCAAGGGGAGGAGTAGAGCACAGCTACCTAGAGAGTAGCTTTCTTGTGTGCACTTCCTTCTTTTCGATGCTTCTTGCTCCTCGTGTTGGAGTAGTCTTCCAGGCTTATCTGGGCATGCTTAGCGTGATATTGTAAAAGCTTGAGACTTCTGTTGTAACCGCCAATAGGCAGTTGCTTGCATTCGTTGTTGTGCACTTTTGTTGTACTCTTGACATTCTGACTTCTTGAGATGGAAGTATTTGGTGTATTCTGCAAGATTCGATAATACAAAAAATGCATGATGAGATAAATTGTCAAAACGAGCAGTTTGTGTACTCTTCTTGTTGACTTGTTAGCTTCTTCTACCATTGGTTGGCTCGTGGTAGCTGCTGACCCGTCTTTGCGAGTCGCTGGGTGAGTTGAATAACTCAAGAAGACTTGTTTCTACAAGTCGGTACTGGGGCGCTAAGGCCTTGAGAATTGAATAGCTCATAGTTTGCACCTGATCCGCCTTTGTGAGCCACTTAGTGAGTTGACTAACTCAGGTAGACTTGTGAACACAAGTCAAAACTGGAACGCTAAGGCCTAGAGTTGAATAGCTCGTGGTTGCAGCTAACCCGCCTTTGCGAGCCACTTGGTGAGTTGGCTAACTCAGGTATACTTGTGAATACTATTCGAAACTAGGGCGCTGAGGCCCATAGAGCTGAATATCTTGTGGTTGCAGCTGATCCACCTTTGCGAGCCGCTTGGTGAGTTGTTAACTCAAGTAGACTTGTGTATACAAGTCGAAACTAGGGCGCTGAGGCCTATAGAACTGAATAGCTCGTGGTTGCAGCTGACCCGCCTTTGCGAGCCGCTTGGTGAGTTGTTAACTCAGGTAGACTTGTGTATACAAGTCGTAACTGGGGTGCTGAGGTCTAGAGAGCTGAGTAGCTCGTGGTTGCAGCTGACCCACCTTTGCGAGCCGCTAATAGAGGTGAGGACAAGTAGTTGACTACCGCCGAAGAGTAATTGTATATAAAAGAAAAGTTGATGCCAGTGGCCCATGTACAATATCTCGTAGTCTGCTAACTAGGGGTAGAAACGATAGAGATGCTCGATCTTCCACGGGTTCTCAATGTCTTCGCCGGAGGCATGCTGCAGCCTGTAGGATCCTGGGCCTGTGACCTTGGATACAATGTAAGGCCCCTCCCATGGCAAATTGAGTTTGTGCAGCCCTGTGGTGTTTTGGATGTGCTTGAGGACCATGTCACCGACGTTGAAGGAACGATCTTTGACATTGCGATCATGATAACGGCGTAGTCCTTCAAGGTACCTGGCTGACTTGACGAGCGCCGCACAGCGGGCTTCTTCTAGACTGTCTATGTTTAGACGCCTTGTTTCTTCTGCTACGCACTCGTCATATTGTTTGACTGTGGGAGATTTCCACGTGACGTCAGCGGGGAGTATGGCTTCTGATCCATAGACCAAGAAGTAGGGTGACTGCCCCGTGGGTTTGCACGCCTCAGTACGTAGCCCCTAGAGTACATTGGGTAGTTCTTTGAGCCACTACCCTCCCTTGGTGTTGCTAATGTTGCGCAGCCTTTTCTTCAGGGCGTCAAGTAACATCCCGTTGGTGGACTCAACTTGGCCGTTAGCTCCTGGTTGAGCGAAAAAGATATAGTGAATGTAAATTCCGCTGTTTTCACAGTACTCCCAGAATTCGTGGTTGTTGAAATTAGATCCTAAATCCGTGATGATCCGGTTTGGGGATCCATAGCGGTGGATGATCTAGTTGAAGAAGTCAAGTACTCTGCTTGCTTTGGGGTAGGTGATAGGCTTCACTTGAATCCACCTGGTGAATTTGTCGATGGCTATGAGTACTAGGTTGAATCCTCTAGGCGTAGTTGAGAGTGGTTCGATCATGTCGAGACCCCAACATGCGAAGGGCCATGTTGGAGGTATCATGATGAGCTTGTAGGCAGGGATATGTTGTTGCTTTGCAAAGAACTGACAACCTTGGCATCGATGGACTAGTGTGTCTACCTTGGCTACTGCGGTGGGCTAGTAAAATGCTGCTCTGAAGGCCTTGCCAACTATTGTGCATGAAGATGCGTGGTTGCCACAGATCCCTTTGTGTATTTCTTCCAATATGTTCTTGCCATCTTCTCCTATGACGCACTTCATGACTACTCCTGAAGATGCGCCTCTTCTGTATAGCTTGTCTCCGACGAGCACGTTGCCTTTGCTTCGCCGTAAGACTTGTTCTGCTTGTGTTTCGTCTGAGGGTAGTTTGTGCTCTTTGATATAGTCAATAAATGGTGTTCTCCAATCCGCCTCAATCATCATAACCTCCCAATCTGGTTCTATGGGACCACGATTGGTGCTTGCTGAGGTTGCTTGCTCCATGATGGATGGCTTGCGGAGCTCATGGATGGAGACACCTACTAGAACTTGAGCACGTGTTGAACCCATCTTGGATAGGATGTCCGCAGCGACGTTGTTGTCACGGACAACGTGATGGAACTCCAGGCCTGAAAATTTATTTTCCAACTTGTGTACTTCTTTGCAATACGCGTCCATGTTCTCTTTGTTGCGATCCCACTTATTGTTGACTTGGTTGATGACTACTAGCGAGTTGTCGTAAACCAGCAATCCCTTGATCCTGAGGGATACTGCTAGGCGTAACTCATGTATTAGCGCTTCATATTCGACTTCGTTATTGGATACCTCCTAGAAAATTTGGAGAACGTATTTGAATTGTTCGCCTTTGGGGGATATTAAGAGTACTCCTGCGCCAGCGCCTTCGAGCCAGAGTGACTTGTCAAAGTACATGACGCAATGCTCTAGGCGCTCTACTAGTGTTGGCAGTTGATTTTCTCTCCACTCTGCCATGAAATTGATTAGAGCCTAAGACTTGACGCGATTCGCGGCCTGAATTCTAGGGAGAGAGCTCCAAGCTCCGAGTCATCGGTCCCCCCTGCAACCTGGACTGCCAGTGAGTAGCAGCGGAGCCACTGAACTGGGTCCTTTTTTCCATCGTACTTGGAGAGACCCAGGGGTTTAAATTTCTCTGGTAAGATTGTACTCCTAACCCGGCTTGTAAAGGTGGGAAAGTGATCATTGTCATCACCCATGTAGTCTTCTTCAAGTTCATGCTCCCGACACCGGTTGTTGATGATGTTGCGTGCATCATGGTTGCTGTTAATTTTGTTCCTGAGATCACCATCGATGAGTGAGGGTTTGGGGTTAGCTCTATGGTGGTGAGCGCCTCCCCTTGAAGCAGTTCGACTACCCTTAGGTGGTTCTCTGTACTGTCTTGGGCTTTCGACTACATCTTTGTTTTGCCTCGAAGCCCAAATTATGCCCTGATGCGGTCCTGCATGGTCTCTGCTGCTGCCATGCTGACTACGCTCCGATGGAGCGTGAGATACCGATGGAATTGGAGTTGCTTTGTCGAGTAGTCCATAGGCGTGCTTCGCTAATTGTGCTATCAGAGTACTATATTTGTCTTGAGGCATAGCACAAGTGACGAGATCGATGGAGGCAATGGCGGCAAGCGGCGTATTGTGTTGCCGCGTTTGCACTGCCTCAAATGCCCTATCAAGGTTCATAATTGGGAGTTGCGTGGCTAGTTGAAGACACCATTCTACTCTCTGCGCGTTTCTTGCCCTCCGCCGAGTCCTTTGGGTTTCGGTTTCTTCAACAATGTTGGCAGATAATTCATCTTGTAATACATCATCTGGGTGACGCTCTCGTGGGGGGTTCTTGGTTGATGTTGTCCACCTTCTTCCCCGTTTGTAATTAAGGCAAAGAGTTCTCTTTCTGGAGTATAGCTGTCATAGCTTGAGGTGATAACTTCTGTAGAGTCGTCTTCTTCAAAGATTGGTGACAGGGGTATTCCCTCTTGGTATTGTAGGATCTCAAGGTTGGCGATCATCCGTGACTCATCATTCTGGTTGAGGAAAGATGGCTCCATATCTGACCAGTAGACGAATCTGCCTTGGGGAGTTGAAGTAAACACCAGGCCCTGCTGCGGACCTGATAAAGGGATTTCTTCAATGAAATCTGAGTAGAAATTGGGGTTGTGGTCTTCAATCGTCTTTGATTCAAATTGTGACTTGGATAAAATTGCTTGATAGACCAAAGCCGCGTCTCAGAGTCCAAATGGGAATCGACTCGGAGTTTGATTTGATTCGAACGATGTCTTGTTTGCCTATTCGTGAGAGCCAGTCTGAGTTGTTGTAGAGTCCAAGTTGTACTCGAGCTCGCTGTTAGTCGGATTGAAAATTTTGTTGAATTTCTCGAAAAAAACCCTCCGTAGCTTGTCGACGAAGGGTGAGTTGCTTCTTCTCCAGGGCCTCAACGATGTAGTGGTGGAAACTTCTATCGCCATTGGCAATGTAGACCTAGGAGCCAAAGATGAAAGTCGCGCCGGCTTTGAACGCTATCATAGGCTTGATGATGACTTGATCCATCGAACTCGCCTGGAGAATTTTGGCGACTTCCCATACCTGGCGCGCCAACTGTCGGTGTTTTAACCCGGCAACCTACCTAAGGAGTACCCGAGGTAGAGTTTTTGGTTGGTGGGTGTCGCCAAAATCAGAAGCTCGAAGGTGTATGTAGGCTTGCGATTTAGACAGGATCGGGCTGCTAGATCGCGTAATACCATTCGTCCTGTTTGTTATTTGCTTGTATTCGATTGAACTTGTCTGGAGGGTGTCCCTGCCCGCCCTTATATTTCGGGGGAGCAGGGTTACAGGGTAGTTGTTTTACAAGAATACTAGTCGGATACGACTATTGAGTTCTATTCTAATTCGGAAGAGTAGTTTTCTTGTCTATGACTAGTCTCCTGGTAGTTCATGTAGACCACGCCACCCTGTACCGTAGTCTCCATGTCTTGATATGATTCGGTGTACATCTCCTGATGCGGGTCCGTACAAGTCTTCTGGTGGGCCCATAGGTCTATGGCTGACAGAGGAGGAGGGCACTGGGCTGGGAGGGCGCCGCCGGGGAGCCGCGGGGCACCAAAGCGAAGGAGATCGAGGCTGGTGGCCCGGCGACTTCGGAGGCGACGAGGCCACAAGGCGATGAAAACAACTAAGTCGGGAGGAGGAAGAAGCCCAAATATTTATACCCCCCTTTAGTCCCGGTTGGTGATACCACCCAGGACCAAAGGGTCAGACTAAAGGGGGGCCTTTAGTCCTGGTTGGTAATACCACCCGGGACTAATGGGGACTTTTTATGCGGGAGATGAAAAAGGTTCCTTTAGTCCCAATTGGTATTACGGACTAATGGCCCCTCCTTTTCGTTTCCCCCTAATGCTGCAATTGATTTCGTAGATTTAATTTATACATGTTTTAAGTTGTTTTGTACTAATGTTGTTAATGAAAAATAAAAATTTTACATATTTTTCACATGCAAAACTATATTAAATGAGCAAGTATATTTAAAATATCATTGAATCAGTTATTAATTCTATACTAGTTTATTATATTTCTATACTAATTATTTTAATGTATCAATTATCAACAAACTCTTGTATTAAATAATTTTAAACACGCAAAAATTAAGGGTGGTACTTAATGGCAGTGACGGCACTGCGCTGATTTGTGTTATTTATGGTAGCAGCCACCAATCCATATTCACATCTATTCTCCTCTCTACAGCTTCTCACATAAAGGATGATTTACATAAATAAGTTGACCACATAGCATTACATTGCAAAAACTAAGGTCCAATGCATTACATAAATGAGTTGACCATAGAGCATTACATAAAGGTTGACCATAGAGCATTACAATGTAACGTTAAAAAACTTCTTCTTGATGAAAGTTCTTTGGTCATGATTGAGGTGTAAGTACAGAACCTCTTCTTTGGCTAGCATGATGCTTGGGTCAACTTCGACAGCGAATGGAGGCATGCCATCAAACTGATCATAATAATCTAACTGGTTTGTTTTGTCCTCGACTCCCACGATTACTCTTTTACTTGGAACAACTATGTGGCATTTTGGCTAACCTAATTTTTCTTTATCTTCTGAATTACTTTTAGGTTTGCTAAATATGTCCTTCACATAGAAAACCTGATGCACATCATTGGCAAGGACGAATGGTTCACCTTTGTATCCAGTCATGGTCAGGTCCACTATTGTCATTCCGTACTGATCTTTCATGACACCACCTCCAGTCAGCTTCACCCATTGGCAACGAAATAGAGGGTTCAGCGGCCCATAGTCGAGTTCCCGTATCTCCTCTATGAAACAATAATACGAGTCCTTGCTCCCGTTGCTGTCTATAGCATCTATACGGACACCACTATTTTGGTTGGTGCTTTTTTGGTCTAATTTCACAATTGTGCTAGAAGGTCCCAAAGCTGACCAAGCAAGTTATTCATTGAGGAATATGGGTAGCCCATGGGTCCCATCGACAAGGATACTGGTCGGCCTTGACAAGAGGGCCCGACCGACCAAAACGTGCGGGCCAAGGACATGAAGATACTTGGAGTACACGTCAAGGAAGGTCGGGTGATTCAAATCAGCCCGGATATTGCGGGATACGAGTTGTAATCTGACTCAGATAGATTTTCATGTAACAACCAACTAGATTAGATTCAAACCAACTTGTAACCCTTGGTCGTCAGCCTATATAAGGCGGCCAGGGGCGCCTCCTGAGGGCACCTCGAACCGATCCAATCTATTCGCACCAGCACAAAGCAATACAATCCAGCAAAACACAGGACATAGGGTATTACTCTCTAGAGGTCCGAACCTGTCTAAAACCCTTCGTGTTCTTACGATCACCTTCGAGTTCTTGGTCTCACAATCGTTACTGCCTACAAATCAACTGCATGGGTAACCCCCTGGTGGACTGCCGGACCTCAAAATCCAACAGTTGGCGTGCCAGGTAGGAGGATTGTGAGATCCTCCCCAGCGAGCTTGATGGCATCCCGCCCCGGCATCATCTTCCCCAAGAGCATGAAGGATTTCCTCGCAAATGCCCACCCACCCACGTCCTCGAACCTGAAAGCTGGGTGAGTTTTAATAGTTGCAGATCAATCTGATCCTGGCCAGCACTACTCGACTATTTTTCAATGCATCTACACTGGTCAGCGATGACGTGCCGCTCGTTTGGTGGGCATCCAGATCAATCTATTCGGTCGGGACTCCCGAGTCCTGATTAGATTAAACAAGGAAGAAGGCCTACTACTGTTATCCCGTAGAGCTGTTGTACTACTTTCAGGCAGATCAACAGGAGATCAAGTTTTCATTGCATGTTGCCTTGATTAAATTTTGCTGTGGCGTCTTCCCTTGTGACGCGCGTGCGTCAAGAGCCAAACTTGGTCACCTCTAGATTGGAATACATGGTGCAGGAGCATTGCACTTTCCTTTTTCTTATTTCTAATTTTCTTATTTAAGTTTGCCAGCAGATACTTTAGTCTCTAACTATTTCCTCTACTGGCTAACGAAGTTTAATATGAATTTATTATTTCTTTATGCGTGCAACCTGCCACCTCTTGCATTCCCGGTACGTCGGAGGCGGCATCGATGAGACGGCCTACTGCCCCTACAGCCGATGGCGCCTTGGGCCTTCTAAGCACGTATGTGAGGCGCTTATTCCATAACTCGACAACAAACCAAGCTATCTCATATATTCAATTAAATATTTTACAGCTTCCATATACCTACATGCGCCTCGGCTCCTCGGTGTCTCCATGACATTCGCTGACCACCTTGGTTGCACCCTGATAGCTTGGTCCATCCACTACACGGGTGGTTGGGGGCTACACCCCACGGGTGCCCAGCTCATGCTACTGCTTTTCTGCATAGTTCCAACTACTTTGCAATCTCCTTCATGTCTTGGACTTCTTCTCTTAATGGTTGCTGAAGTACTCGGGTAGCACACGCCTTAATTCATGAAACCTTGACTCATCCTGCATGTCTCATATATGCAAGCATCGGGTCAGCCCCAGTGCTAGAGCCTGAGATAAGTCGTCCTCTTCATGAGCAGTGGTCAGTAGAGCTAGGTGCTTAAACGTAACAGATTAACTACCCGGGGAAATTACCCGACCTACAAGAGTAGGACGTGCAAGAATTTACTTCTACAGTGAATTCAACTTCTGAGTTGTTTAATTATTAAATATTCTACATTATGCTATATAATCTTTGTATTGTGCTTTTACAGTGAAAAAATTGACTCGGCGTGCCTCCTGTCGTTCAGCCAACCTCCCAAGCTACTCGGCGTACCTCCCATCGCCTGGCCGACTTCTTTGGCTTGGGCCGGGAGGCGACTCGACGTGCCTCCGCGGCTTCACCGGTCATCCAACTCGGCACTTACCGGCTGCAGTGGGTGGACAACTCAGGCATCCCCAACCCATGGAACATCCAACAGCTGCTACCCCTAGAACTTAAAAGCTACATACTCCTTATACCTTTTATATTGAATAAATAAAACCTTAGAGATTATTTGTGTACCTACTGCCTTCCTGTTGCCCGAGCCATTCCTGACGCTCGGGAGGCTATCCAACCTGTTCAATAGCCCATTTGCTCTCAAGCTCGGGGGCTTCCCCCAAGCGCCCACCTCTGGATCCCGCTTTTTTTCCTGTCCCTCCTGCGGCAATATGACTAATACATGTGGTTGGCGTCCTAGCTCATGAAACCCAGACAACCCTATGTTCACCCCTTCTACAAGCTCGAGATCCGCTCTCAGCAGAATGCTGGTCAGGTGGAGCTGGGCGCTTAGCGGCTACAGGCCTCAGCCATACGATGTCCTGTCATATCAACCAAAGGAGGGATGGAGACCACTTTTTCACCATATGACATTTTACTACATCTACATTACTTGTTTCATGACACAGATTGATACACAATACAGTTTTTATAAGTCCAGCTTCTCGACCATAGCCTCAGTGGGTGCTTCTGTGGCTCGGCCGGCTCCCAGGCTCGGGGGCTGGGCGCTGCAGACGACTCGGTGTGCCTCCCATCTCCCGAACGACCATGTTGGATTAGGGTGGGAGGCGACTTGGCGTGCTTCTGTGACCCATCCAGCTCGTAGGCTTGGTGGCTGCCCGCCACAGATGACTCGATGTGCCTCCCACTGCTTGGCCGACCTGTCTGGCTTGGGGTGGGAGGCGACTCGGCGTACTTCTGCAGCTCATCCGGCCACTAGGCTTGGGGATGGGCACTAGATGACTCGGTGTGCTTCCCATCCCCTAGACGACCTCTCTGGCTCAAGGCGGGAGGTGACTTGACGTTCTTTGAAGACTTGTTCGGCTCCCAGGTTCAGGGGCTGGGCACCGCAGATGACTCGACGTGCCTCCCATCGCCCGGCCGACCTTTTCGGCTCAGGGTGGAAGGCGACTTGGCGTGCTTCTGTGACTCGTCCGGCTCGTTGAATCGGTGGATGCCCACCACAGACGACTCTGCGTGCCTCCCGTCACCTAGCCGACCTCTCTAGCTCAGGGCAGGAGGTGACTCGACGTGACTTTGTGGCTTTGCCAGCCCTCACGATCAGGGGCTATGCTTCTATTTCAGGTCGGTGTGCCTCCGCGGCCCTGCCAGCCCTCATGCTCAGGGGCTGGGTGCCTATTTCTGCTCGACGTGCCTTTGTGGCTTCACCTGTCCTTGTACTCAGGCACTAGAACCTATTTTTGGGACCCAATCTTTCTTCATTTCGAGCCCTGCACAGCCTCTCCATCACTATGATGCCACCACAACTTTAACCGACTACTTCACAAGCTTTGCCGTGACACCGTGAAGCTCTTGTGCGCCTACACATCGCTCAAAGGCTTGAGGTATATGGATACCCCACGGGTTCCACCGAACAGGATACTGGCCGACCCTGACAAGCGGGCCTGACGGACCAGAACGTGCGGGCCAAGGACATGAAGATACTTGGAGTACACATCAAGGAAGGTCAGGTGATTCAAATCAGCCCAGATATTGCATGATACGAGTTGTAATCCGACTAATATAGATTTCCATGTAACAACTAACTAGATTAGATTCAAATCGACTTATAACCCTCGGTCGTCAGCCTATATAAGGCGGCTAAGGGTGCCTCCCGATGGCACCTCGAACCAATCCAATCTATTTGCACCAGCACAAAGCAATATAATCCAACAAAACACAGGATGTAGGGTATTACTCTCCGGAGGCCCAAACCTGTCTAAAACCCTTTGTGTTATCGCGATCACCTTCAAGTTCTTGGTCTCGCAATCCTCCCTGCCTACAAATCAACCCCCTGGTGGACTACCAGACCTCAAAATCTAACAATCGTGAATCGAGGAGTTACCCATAAGGTGTTGATGCAACCAAGATGGAAAAGTATCCATGTGATGACGTATAATCCAGGCATCAGTTTGTGTTGGGTATTAGAAACATAGAATCTGCTTGTATTCCTCGATATACGGAGCCACCAAGGATGATTTTTGCAGAACCGTGAAGTGTGCTTTATGGAACAAATCACTATCATTGTGCTTTATGGAACAAATCACTATCAGTGCTGAAACCAGGATATGCGTCATAATATTAAAAAAGGATGGTAGAAATACCAACTCAAAGCTGACAAGACATTGTACCACATTCTTCTGTAGCGTTATTAACTTGGTTGGATAGATTGCCTTTTGCGAAGTCGCATTGAGAAACGTGCAAAGCTTTACGAGTGTCAATCGTACATTCTCCGGTAGAACACCCCTCAGCGCAACCGGAAGCAACTGTGTCATCAACATGTGGCAGTCATGGGCCTTTAGATTTATGAACTTCTTTTCTTTCATATTTATTATTCTCTTTATATTTGAGGAGAACTTAGATGGAACCTTGATACTATTCATGCAATCAAACATGCTATCCTTCTCTTCTTTGCAGAGAGTGTAACTGGCAGGATGTAAGTAGTTCTGTCCTTTATCCCTCTTTTCCGCATGTAGGTCATCTTGTTGCTTCATACATTTCAGGTCCTATCGTGCTTCCAATGTATCTTTTGAGTTCCCATAACAACCCATTAAGCCTAGCATGTTCACGCAAAGATTCTTCGTTAGGTGCATCACGTCAATTGCATTGCGGACCTCTAGGATTTCCCAATAAGGTAGCTCCTACAATAGACTTCTTCTTCCACATGGGTGCACATTCGTTATCGTCGTTCGGAGCAGGTTCGCTACCTCAACCCTTTCCAAAGATTACCATTACATCCTTTATCATCTCAAATACACGCTTTCCATTACGGTGTGCAGACCTTTTACGACGACCTGCAGCCCCTTTGAAAATGCTTCCCTTCCTTTCATAAGGGGTGGTTAGCAGGAAGAAATCGACGATGACCCATATACACAACCTTCCTACAGTGTTTCAAATACATGTTGTCTATTTCGTCTAAACAGTGGGTGCAGGCTCGATATCCCATGTCTGTCTATCCTAAATGGTTACTCAGCACAGGCCAATTATTGATGGTTACGAACAACAATGCTCGTAGGTTGAAGCTCTCTTGTTTATCCTCATCCCACACGCGTACACTTTGTTCATTAGATACACATCAATGTCATTGTCGAGTTGTTTTGGACCTTGGATAAGCACCGGTATCATAATGAACTTCCGCTTCATGCACATCCAAGGAGGAAGGTTGAACATACATAGGGTCACAGGCCAAGTACTATAACCACTACTAAACTCGCCGTATCAATTGAAACCATCCGTAGTTAAACCAAACCTTATGTTCCTTACATCCCTTTCGAAGTCTGGGAATTCTCTATCAATTGATCTCCACTGGGACCCATCAGCGGGGTGTCTCATCATGTCATCTTACTTACGTTCTTCTTTGTGCCGTCATAGCAACTTAGTATTCCCTTATTTCTGAACAAATGTTTCAAACGTGGTATTATAGGGAAATACCATATCACCTTCATGGGAACTCTCTTCTTAGGAGGCTGCTCCTTGAGATTACTAGGATCTTCTCGCCTGATTTTATACCGTAGGGCTTTGCAGACAGGACAAGTATCCAATGTCTTTTATTCCTCACCGTGATAGAGGATATAGTGATTAGGGCATGCACGTATCTTTTGAACCTCCAATCCTAGAGGGCAAACAACCTATTTCGCTTCATATGTTGTAGATGGCAATTCATTATTCTCAGGAAGCATGTTCTTTACAATTTTTAGTATCCCCTGAAATGCCTTATAAGACACACTATTTTTTGTCTTCCATTGCAGCATTTCCAGTGTGCTACCCAGCTTTTTATGCCCCTGCTTGCAATCTGGGTACAACAATTTTTTATGATAATCTATCATATGCTGCAACTTTGCTGATTCCTTCTCAGTTTCGTAGTCTTTCTATGCATCCCTAGCACCTGACCAGATGACCAGATCATCAGTACGGCTGTCTTCTGCAGACTCTTCTTCATCAGGCTCGCCCATTACAGTATCTGCAAAAGCTTGTCCTGCAGCCCAGTCCGGAATGTGTATCCTCGTCCTCTTTTCGCCGTCTTCCATTCTAACCCCTCTTTCGTCGTGCTTGGTCCAAACCAAATAGTTAGGTACGAAACCGTATCTAAACAAGTGGCTGTGAAGAGTTCCCCATAAAGAGTAGTCCTTGTCGTTTCTGCATTGGAAGCATGGACAACATATGAATCCCTTCTCTAGCTTGTTGGCTTTGGCTCTTCGAGAAAATAATGCAAGCCATCAACGAACTCCTTGGTCTGTCTATCCACGTTGTACATCCATTGAGGATCCATCTGCATCGTATTACGTGAATAATGGACATAAGTCGTCTTATTGGATAAAGTACTTAATATTTAGTCCCTATAATAAACATGAATTTACACCTATCAACCTTTGTAAAGATAAAAACAATTCTAGCATAAAGTTGACCGGTGGGTGGGTTCTCTAATTTAACATGCAAACTATTTATTTACCTAATTTTATTGCAAGGGCTATTTATTTACCTCAATTTTATTGCAAGGACTAAATATTAAAACATATTTACTATATTTTTTCTCATACCTAATATTGATTAAGTTCTTTATCTAATATGAATCGTATATAACAAGCAAGCTATCATCCATCAAATTCTATCTCAAAAACATGTATAAACAAAAAATCATCTCCATTCTACCTCATTCTAAAAAACTCATTTTTCTCTATCTCTAAAGCATAAAACAAAGTATAATAACAATAAATGAAGGGAGGATGAAGTAGCTAACCTTTATAACACTTTGGATGGGTGAAATCCTCGCGAAATTGATGAAAAAAAATCAGGCAGTACCTCCCTAAACTTGCTTGTTCGCCATGGAGAGAAGGAGAGCTCGAGCTCTCTGGTGGAGTGGCTCGGGCTCAGGGAGGAAGAAGAGGATTTTACAGGATGCACGTTTAGTCCCAGTTGGTGTCTGGTAACACCAACTGGGACAGTCCCACCAGATTCCCTCGTCCTACTAGCCGTTACAACATACTCCCGGTTGATAATATCAACCGGGACTAAAGATCCTTTCATCCCGAGTCCAAAAATATCGGGGACCGAAGGGGGTTGGATGGAAGGTGAGTTCTCTATTAGTAATTGTCTACTGCTGATATTTTACATAATACATGCTACTTAGAATGCATGTACGTCAAAGGCCAAACCCGAGCTCAAGACGATCTCCAAATTCTTGGTCGTTAAATACAAATTCACCCTAAAATGATATCGTAGCAGTATGTATTTATAGTATTTTCTAAAAATGACTTGTGCACATTCGTATTCTCTCCCGCGCGGCAGTCGTACTGTCGCCTGGTTACGTCTTCAGACTTCTGCAGTCGCCTATCAATACGACGAGGCGTTGGCGACTTTTCAACGATCGAGCTTCCTGCTTTGCCTCGGGGAGACATGGACGGATCATGGTGAGCTCGATCGGACCTGAGTCAGCCATGCATTATTTGCCATTCCGCGGAAGTTGCACACTAGCCGTGCATGGTGTTGTCCCATTCCATGGGGAGAAAGTTCAACCAGCACGCACGAGTAGACTTCCACGCAGTCGCCTTTGTTTAATGCCAGGATCAGATCTCCACACGGTCAGTTGGATCCACACGGGAAGGACCCCACACTACGGGGGTGTTTCATCCCCGGGCTAATTTTTAGCCCCTGTCACATCGAATGTTTGGACACTAATTAGGAGTATTAAACATAGACTAATTACAAAACCAATTTCACAACCCCTAGGCTAAATCGCGAGACGAATCTATTAAGCCTAATTAGTCCATGATTTGACAATATGGTGCTACAGTAAACATTCGCTAATGATTGATTAATTAGGCTTAATAGGATTCGTCTCGCGATTTAGCCTAGGGGTTCTGCAATTAGTTTTGTAATTAGCTTATGTCTAGTCCTCCTAATTAGCATTCGAATATTCGATGTGACACGGACTAAACTTTAGCTCCAGGATCCAAACACCCCTACGTCAAAATACTGTAATTGAAGATAGCTCCCGATGCTAATTGGAGACAGAAAAGAATTAAAACACGTCTCCAAATTTGCATCTCCAATGTAAGTTAAGTTGGAGATGGGGAAAACGCCATCACCAATATCCGTCATCCGAGACGAGAATTTGATAATAATCCGCGTCTTCAGCATCCGTCAAATGGGGATTATTAGACCATCCGCGTTTCCAATATCCCATCATCCGAGACGGGGATTTGACAATCCGCGTCTCCAATATCCACCATATAAGATAGGAATTTCACAATCCGCGTCTCCATTATCATAATCGGTGAGACAGTCCATTTAGACCCATCACAAGTCAGATATACAAAAACATGTCACCCATATATCTGTCATATATGGGTTAGTTTTGTGCTTTTGGTTAAATTCAGTGACCATCTGCTATTCTTTTATAGTTTAAAAAAAGAATAAGTCCAAACGCTACCTTTGTACTGTGAATTCATATCACTTAAAGTTTTGGAGCACATAGTGGACGCCGTAACCCTGGGTGGCTTGGCGGTAAGTTTGTGTACCCTTTGACTTGATGTGGACTGTGGATCGATGGAAAGGTTCTTCTTACGTTGGAATACAAATACACTTTCCTTAGTTTTTTTTGTTTCTTTGGTGGAACGAACTTTGAAAAATGAAAAAACGTCAAGTTACCGAAAAATAGGTCAATAAAAGTGAAGCTTGCCTCGGTAACAAACTATGAATTCGAAATAGTAATTTAATTCTGGAGAAAAAACTACTAATTTTATGTAGTTCCTAACTTTCATATTTAGTTATTTACTAATTACTTTTGTCATGTATTCTTTGGTTTAGTTTAGAGTTTAGGATCTTTTTGTTTAAGCGGCACCTTTTAACCTTTTCTGTAAAGCTGTCTTTTTTGTTTTTTAGCCTTTTTTCGAAAGATTCTCACAAATACGCCCCTAGCGAAACCATTTTAAAATCTGGACCCTTAGCTTGACGCCATCCACGCTGGCGCCAAGCTAAGGGTCCAGATTTTGAAATGGTTCCGCCAGGGGTGTATTTGTGAGAATATTTCACAAAAAGGGCTAAAAAATAAAAAAAGTCAGTCTGTAAAGCTGCTGCTATCTTTTTTTTTTAAAAGCCAATACTAGATTATAGAATTTATGAGCTCAAAAAGCTACGAGAAAACATATAAAATTGAGCTTTCCAGCTTTCCATATAAACTCAGCTTTTCTGAATTTCCAGCTTTTCAGAAGCTGCATGAAAAATTTGCTGTTTGTTGAGCTTCTAACTTTTTCACGCTAAGAAGTTGCTAGAAAACTCAAACAAATAGGACCTTAGACCCTTAGATGGTCATAACAGTTGATGATGTGTTTTCTTTTCTGTTTTGTAACGACCTATTAATTCTTCTTCTATTAGTTCAGGCGAAATGGGAGCACCACTTTTATTAATTCTTCTTTACTAAAATTTGTTAAACAATAGAATTAGTAATCTCCATCATCTAAAATGAATGTACGTAACCTGATTTCCCAATCATGTGGAAAATAGGTATCGGTGACTCGAACAATTTGCAGACGCTGACTTTTCTGCTATTTCCGGTGAGATTCATGCTGTGGTTGTCACACTTGCCTCGTCAAAGCAAAATCAATTAAGGGATGTTTAGATACAAGATGCTAAACTTTAGCAGTGTCACATCGGATGTTCGGATGCTAATTAGGAAGACTAAATATGAGCTAATTATATAAAACTAATTACAGAAACCTGTGCTGATTCGTGAGTTGAATCTATTAAGCCTAATTAATCCATCATTAGCAAACGGTTACTATAGCACCACATTGTCAAATCATGGACTAATTAGGCTTAATAGATTCGTCTCGCGAATTAGACTCTATCTGTGCAATTAGTTTTGTAATTAGTCTATATTTAATAGTCTTAATTAGCATCCAAACATCTAATGTGACAGGTGCTAAACTGGTTTCATAGAGACGACCGCGTAAAACCCCGACGCGGAGCAGCTCGGCGACGAAGAGTTAGGACCAGGACGCGTTGGGAGCGTGTGCAGGAAGAAGAGAGGAAAGGCTCCAGTTTCTTAATTTGTCGTTTGTTCTCGATCTGCCACGCAGCATGTTTTACACCATAAATATAGCAGCGAGCTTGCTCGATGTGCAACGTTGCATGCGAGCTGATTCTCGAGAAGGCAACTGCTAGGGGAATCGTCCAAAAGGAACACGAAGAGATCACTGCTACTAAGTAAGTACAGCACAGCACTTTTTTTTTGTTCTTTCATTTCGGAGATGTTCCTATCTTGCTTTCCTGCATAACCATCCCATTACGCACATGATGCTTAAAGAATTCAGCTCGTTTTATTGATATGCAAATGCTAGTGTAGTTGAAGTTAGACAGTTTCATACTTTAAATGTTAATGAGAGATTAAACATTATCCGTCTAGTTTCACTATTTAAAAATTATCGATGAATGGGTCTAATCCGATTTAAGAAGCTTGACCTGGCGAAAACAGGCGCGCGTCATGGTTTTGCAACAAAGCTGAGTATGAGTGGCCATTTATATCCTAACATATAAGTCGGAAATTATCTCAGAACTCCAGTTCTCTGTTCATGAAAACGAGCTATTTCATGGCCACGAAAAAAATTCTCAAACTCTAAACAATATTTTGTGGTTTTTTGTAATTTTCTATTGTTCACTTTATTATTAGCACTACTGATTAGTTTGGGCTGACCTCCACTTTATTGTTTGTAGCGAACATGGCCATATTAGATTATAGTTTGTGATTTTAGTGATTGAGTGACAACATAGTTATTAGGATTAATGGTTTGTTAAGTATGTGCCTTCTAGATTTTTTATTCTAAGTATGCAAACCAAACCATGGCAAGGTCCAAATCATGGTATTTAAGTATCCAAGCTATATCCAAGTTATGTATTCAAGTATCCAAGCTATGGTATTCAATTGACCAAACCATGATATCTAGGATTATTCTATGGTATTTAAGCATCCAAATAACAGAGAAAATCTAGAGATTCCTAATTCACCCACTCGCCCTCTTAGGCTACGAGCACCGATTATTCTATCTTATATTTTTGATGCAAATAGTGGAAACCATAAGTTTAAGGTTTTAAGTTTACCTAATTCATCCCCTTCCCTATTAGACTACAAGCACTAATTTCTTACATGTCAATAAGCAGGATTACAACACTAGGATGGTAAAGTCGAAGGAGGAACGCAGAGCGAAGCGCCAGATATTCAAAGCGAAGCTAAAGAATTTTACCAGACATGCCTGCAAGGTGACTGCGTGTACCATGACTGGCGCTAAGATCGGCGCCCTGATTCTTGATCCTGTAGTTTGCACACTTCTTGGGTTTTCGTACGGTGTGATTTCAGTACTCAAGGACGACGTCACCGGGGACGTCGGCCCAACAGTTTTGGACGTGGTGCTCCCCAGCGGTCAGAATTAGACGATACATCACGTAGCGACCTTTGCATTCGTGGATTCCTTCGTTCTTGCAATTCTAGTTATGTGCACGGGTGTGCGTATTTGTGTGAGGGGAATTTCTGGCCCGATTAGAGAAATTACCCCTATTTATGTTCTATTATATCAAGGAGTGAATACTATCGATGTATAATGCAAACATTGGGCTGTTTCATTTTAGATAAACCTTGTTATTTTCCCTTTTTTAAACACGGTACACAGATATAGACGTTTACATGTAGTATGTATAGTCACCTCTATTAATACATACAAGCAAACTTATCTCTACGAGCACCTTCGAGAGACTGAACTGACAGATCTCGAGAGATTGACGAAGTCACCATGACCTTATTGTTTCAATTCAGATATTTTCGTTGTATGAAAATGATATTGTGCTGAGATGAGTTTGTACGTGATAAACAATGTGTCTTGTGACTATCACAAGGGAGTCGGATTCTCGAAAATAAGAATCCGATTCATTTCACAACCCGCCACTAGAAGCTCACCCCCATGCAGCAGCCCAGCTAGCTGCCATCGCTGCCGAACCTGCGGCCCTTCCCTCTCTTGCTACCTTCCCTCCTCTTTTCTCTCTCCCATCTCTCTTCACCTCTTCATCTTTCACTTCGCAAATCTAGATCTCGGGCTACTATCCATGGATGCGGTAGTGCTCAGGTTAGGCTAAGCTGTATTGATGATGTGATCTATGGGCAATTGTTTCCTTTGCGGCCACGCGCCTCAGGGATTTACCCTCTTAGCGCCTCAGGTGGCTGGATTTGGGCATTTGGCCTAGGCTGGGCTGGATCCGCCCCTTCCGAGCGCACCCACGACCAAAGCGCTAGCCTGGTGCGAGTTCCCCTCCTTGGTGGCCGCAACGGGTGGCGGTGAGCTAGGCACCTTGGCCTGAGGTGCCTAGCAGCAGGCGTCGAGCAGAACTTCCTTGACGCTACTACTCGTGGCTTGCTCTTAGGTTTGAGCACCCACTTGCATGCATGAGCACCTGATGAAAGCCTTGCTAGGCTTGTGCAGGCGTTGGCGACGACAATGTTCTTGATGTTGTTTCCCTTTTCGAAGGTGTTTGTCGTGGTGTTTCGTGCATGGCTTGGTGGTTTTCTAGGTGAAAACATACTCCGCTTCACTGGACGGCCTCTAAATCTCCCCTTCACCTAGGCCTCTAGGCAGCCCTCTATCTAGGGTTACTATTTCTAGAGTTGGAGGTATTTTTGTACCCTCAAAAAATAGAGAGAACTCTTATTTGATCTTTGGAGGCTTTAATTTAAGAACTATTGCTAGAGTTGCTCTAATTGTGAAAAAAAAATATCCAACTACCTATTAGAAGGTGGATCCAAACTCCACCAACTAATAGTTAGCAGCTAACTATTAGCGTCAATAGATCTAACAAATATCCTATATTACGGCAAATTATGCATGAAATGCAACTAGGCACAACTACATTCAACAATTGAAATCTTCTAGACATAACAGTGACACCAAGACAAATAGCACAACAAACATAGAGAATATGTACCGCTGACTTAGTTGAAAAGGGCACCGCAGAGTGAGTTTACAACTCTAAGTGAAAGTGCATTAGTTTTTTTTTCTCTCGTCGCATAACAGCGACACCATGATAAGTAGCACAGAGTATACAAAGAGTCCCCAACGGTGACCTATATCGCCGGATGACATCCGATCGACATGGAGTAGCGGACACGGAGAAGGGAAGTACGAACTAGCGCGCCTGCATGCATTCATCTCAGCACGATTATCAACGGCTACCGTGGGAACTGGGATCCAGTGGCGTAGCCAAGAATTTGCACCTTGGTATTCATTGTAAGACAAATTGTAGCCATAATAATAACCAAAGAGAGCAGCAATGACCATATTCCATTGTAACAACCAAAGTACAAATAGATGACAAATTGACATAGTAGAAATATCTCTCTAATAGTTAAGAAATATTACAAAATAGGAAGGAAATTTACAATATGACTTTACGGTCCCCTTGCTGGAAGAGACTAGATATCCTCATTCTTCACTTGCTTGAAGAATCCCCTCTCAATAAATGTAACCAAACAATTGTTCAAATATTCATCACCCATTTTGCTCCTTTGCTTATTCTTCACAAAATTCATTGCGGAAAAAACCCTTTCAACACTAGTAGTGTCTACTGGAAGGATTTGCACAAACTTAAGGAGCTTGTAAACAATATCATATACTTCATGCTTTGTTGTCTTTACCAGCATAACCGAAAGCTCATATAGATTCTTCAAATTTTTAAACCTTCCATCCCTACGCACACTAGAAATGTAAATTGATAATTGCCATGGTAGTTTTGACAACTCATAAGTTGTGAAATCCTTAGCATAAAATTGAGCAAGCCTAACCAATTTCTGTTGATTATAAGCAGCGAAAGAATCAAGTGGACTGAATGCTGCCAGGCAAGAAAGTAGTTCTGTGTTTACCTCATCAAATCTCACTGGTAAAAAACCCAGCATTTGTCTCGATTGGATAGAGACATAGATCTCGAATATCCAACCGGGACTATATTTTCGGGACTAAATCCCCCCCCTAGTTTCAGGTAAAGACCATCTTTAGTCCCGGTTGGTGTTACCAACCGGGACTAAAGGGGCTGCCATGCATGCGCACGCATACCAATCGGGACTAAAGACCCTTTTTCTTTTTACCTTCAATTCTTTTCCATATAAATGCTAATTGTTGCTCCACTTATGTATATACCTATACGTATATATACGCTCGTATTGTATGCATGTCGTATATATATTCCATGATAGTATATGCATGATATAACTAATATATATACAATTCTTAGTACTTTATACACATCAAACTAGTATTTATACAATTATTATATATACAATAATTTGTCCTCTCTTTGTTCTTAGGATCGTCCCGCCAAGGAGCTGTTCGGTTCGGCTACTGAATGTCCATTGTAATGAAATTCTACGTGGGGATTTATCACCTCGTCCACCAGAAATCCTATGAGACCTTCTTGGACTGCCTGAAGCCTATCCTTCTCCAAGACTTCTTCGGCAATCTGCCACATCTGTAATTTATAAATTTGTGAATGTTACACCGACAATTAAATATAAGGAGCTAGAAAATGATTAATTGTTAATATGTTTATTTTACATACATTTAGATCGGACGGTAGCACCTTGTCCCTCACGAAACGGTGTATGTGCTCACAGACGTAGTACCCATATAAATTATTCCCTGGTTCTCAAGCACTATAATGGAAATAAAGGTTATGAAATATTTGTGTTATAGAATATACAAAATATGCAAACTTCATACATACTGGAAAATTTTTACTAAATGTAAGTTGTTCTTTGAATTCACCACAGAGATGCTTACATAATCGTTTCCATGCCCTACGAATTAAAATAATGAATGATATAGTGTTGGGTGAAAGTTTAGGAAACAAACTTTTGCATATAGATAAAGGTGCAGAATTATTACAAGTTAAGCATGCCTTGAATTTCTTGGTACTCGTCCTTGTCTTTCCTCAATGAATCAAAAACAAGAACGTTGCTTTTGTCAATCCGAATTATAAAGAGAATCCGGTGGTAACTTTGAAGATAAATGTTCATATTTGAGCTAACTAACATTAATTAGGTTAGGAAAGGAAAACAAAAATATACGGTACCCACAGTTACTTAAAGTTGTAAGGTTGTAGTATGCTTGACTTGTAATTCTGCTGGTCCAAGAAACTGTATATTGCGTTCAATGTCTTCTCTGGTTGATCCCGTATCTGCTGTTGGTTAACAACCGATGGGTACAGGAAGCCAACGGTGAAGTAGCATTCTCGGCGGTACCTCTGAATTTGCATCCTACATAAAATGAAAGACAAAGTTAGTGGGATGACACACACATACACCCCAAATTAACATCTAATAAACACACACTTACAGAACCAAGGTGCTAATAAGAGAAACATCAAGGGCATCTTGTTGGTACACTTCATAAATATCCTTGAATTCCAACCATAGCACTTTCTCGCCATCACAAAAAAAATCAACCGGTCTAACAAGAAGACCGAACATGGTCTTTTCATTGGCCGACTGCTCCATGTACCAATTATGGAATTCATACATTTTAGTTGGGAGCTTCCGTAACAATTCAGGCCTGACTAGAGGCTTGCCTAACTCAAAGGGCTATTTAGGTACAGTCTTTTCTGGAGGTGACGGATCAGCTTGCCCTAGAACTTGAGCAAGTGACAGACCTGTCTCTTCCATAAACCTGAATGACCTTGATTTGTTGTTCTAGAAGCAAAGCTACTATTTCTCGAGCTTCTTGATCTGCTGCCCGAGCTGGGGGACAGTACGATCGGATGACGACTCTCCTTTATTTTTCTTCTGCTTCTACCAAGACTTAACAAAAGAACGTCGTAGTTTGATAGTAATTGCTTCTTGACATTTGGCTGAATCTACTAGATTAGGCTTGTTCTCCTTCACTTTTCCTTCTGCAACCAATTTGTCGAACCACGCCCTTTCATTTTCTTTCATTGCCTCCTCCAATTCCTCAGGAGTCATATCACCGGCTAGCTTCTTAATAGGTTCAGACTTCTTTTTTCTCTGCCTCGATTCTTTCGCCTTTGCCTGCTTTGGCTTGGAAGGTGGTGGACACGACTTATTGAGAGGTGCAGGCAGTGGTTCCCTGCTTGCACCAGACTTTAGTCTCGGCGCTGCAGACGGTGATCGGGGAGGGGTGTTTTGGTTGTTGTCGCTCGCACCTCCAGGATTCAATGGTGCTGGAGACGATGATCGAGCAGGATGCGACAATCCCGGTGGTGATGACAGTCCTGGAGGTGGATGTGCTAGAGATGATGGTACTGAGTTCCTAGGAGATGCCTCCTGACCGAGGATGATGATGTAACGTTTGCGCCATAGAATGATACCGTGAAGTGCATCTCCTAGTGTCTTTTCCCTGTCACCTCCCGGGAGGTCGAGCTCTAGGCCTTCATATCCGTCACAAATCTGCTCCACCCCAATGGTGGAGTAGCTAGGTGGAATCAACATGCCATGGCTTGTCTATCCTGGCAAGATTGGTAAAGCACTTTCGTACGCCACCTGTAAAAATAAGAGAAATAAAGAAATTATTAAATTCCTGAGGCGTGGATCAATTGAGCTAAATGTATAAATTTATGTTATATATACCTTAATTGTGAGGTTGTCAAATGGTCTGTACAGCTCACATGAGGTGCGCTGAGTTATGTCATCCACAAGGTACCGTTGGTTATCCTGCACTCCCACGAGTAAGCCCAGTATGTCCTCATCGGGGACCCCTGTGGAAGCACAGCTTCTTCGGCGTGGAGAAGGGATGACGAGAACGTTGGGATCTGGCAGATTGGACCATCTCATTAAGTGCTAGGGCCACTCGCTGTTGAACTTCTTCCTGCATTGTCTTGTCTTGTTCATTTACTTTCGCTTCAAGCATACGCCGCCACCTCTCCTCTTGTTGTTCCTTTCTTCTCTTCCAGCTTCTGTACGTGTTGATGTCCTACTTGAAAGCATACTTCCATGGAACCACGCCGAAGCCTTAGCAATGTCCTGCGTGTTCGGGATTACCGAGTGCTAAAGTCAGCTCATCGTTCTCTCTATCAATCTTCAACTTTGCGGCTTTAGCATCTTCAATGTTTTTGATAGTCTAGAGGGCCCTCTCACGTATTGTTTCATTGAAGACAAGTGTGCCATCCTCAGTGTTAAGGGTGCCTCTGGAGCGTAATACCAATTCTTCGATCGATCGGGCCAGTCAAAAGTTGCTGGGACGGTACCTCGATCGATTAGGTCTTGTTCCATCTTTCTCCATCTGGGAATTGTGCTTCTGTAACTACTTTGACCTAGATAATAATGGTACTCTTGTGACTGGCATTGTCTATGTTGGTACGCACCCTCTTCTTATGATCTTCACTCCTCTTCCATTCCAGAAATGAGTTCCAGTGATCTTTTAACTTTGGCCGGTCATCAAAATTTGGAGTTGAGCCCTTCTTGATAAAGTTGGTATCCAGGTTTTTCTTGAAGGTCTGAAATTGGGTTGCCATCTTCTTTAGAGTCCAATCCTTCATAAGATCTTCATCGACGTCTTCAAGAAGTGTGAAGTGTTTCTTGACATCAAACCATAACATATCTTTTTGTGTCTGCGAAAGCACGTATGGATCATCTTGTTTACCTTTCCATTCTCGAATGTTGATGGGCACGTTGTCCCTTACAATAGCCCCGCATTGACTCACAAACGTCCTTGCGACTTTTTCGGCAGCCATTGGCTGGCCCTCTTCTGTTACTTCGAGATCTGAAGCTTCGTACCACCAGATATTATCTTTGTACAACCTCGCAGTTTCCTTCGTTTTGTCGACTCAGAGGGCTAAAAGTTCAAGATTTGTACAGCAACCCCCCCCTCCCCACGACTTAACTGACATCGCCGACTCAGTCAATTGGGGTCGCTCTACCGGTGTAGCCGTGTAGCAAAGCCCCCGACGACTTGACTGACCGACGACTTAGACTACAGAGTGAGCGTTCAACTTTAGTTGGCGTGACAGTGCATCCGTTTTTCCTCTCCATGCAGTTGGATGGGACGTCACTACAAGCAAATGTGTGCTTAGCTATTGCTGATATTTTTGGGTCCCATCTTAAGATGTATACATTACCCTTGCCCTAAAGTTTATCCGGTCAAACTTTAGTGCGAATTAAACTTTGCTCTAGCCTATCCAATGATGGGACCCAAATAGGATAACGATGGGACTAAAGTTTGACCGGATAAAAGTACTCATATCCTATCTGGATACATGTGCTAAAAGTCAGCTAGAATAGTGACAGAAACGTCTGTTTTGCTCCTACTTTTTCTTCCCCACCTCCCTTCCTCTCCTAAGTGTGTAAAGTGGACCTTTTTCGGTAGGTGTTAGTTCCTTTTAACACAAATTAGCTTATATTTGGAGAACTAATGAACTAACTATTATTAGCTAGGGTGTGACTAAAAATTAACCCACTTGAACCTTGAAATCCAAACAGGACTTAAGCAAAAAAAAGAAAGAAAGAAAAAACTACAACTTACAGAAGAGAACATCAATCTTTGCATACAGGTCACCTCCCCAATAGTGGTGACCAACCTGCCATTTGTGTATGCATGTAAGCAAGAAGCGTCACTTCTACATAAAGCTAACTGAGGGAGCAACATTTCCTGCACCCAGACGCCCAATCTTCTTACTAGCAATAGCAATGGCAAGAACAGGGTATTCTTACTAGCAATATGCAGATTTTCAATATGGATCGGAACATGATAAGTAGTAATATTCCTGAAGGCATTGGAAATCTTATTAATTTATCATATTTTCTCATATATGATAATTCTTTTGAGGGTAGTATTCCTGCCTCTCTTGGTAGACTCAAGAGGTTGAGTGTTTTAGACCTTGCAATGAATAATCTCTCAGGACAAGTTCCACCATTGCTTGGCAATCTCACATTGCTGAATAAACTCTATCTTGAACAAAATTCACTCAGTGGGCCTGTACCATCAAGTCTTGGGAGCTGTCCTTTAGAGCTGTTCGATGTTCAGAACAATAGGCTCGATGGTCGAATACCCGAGGAAGTTTTCCTCATATCTTCCCTGTCCAATGTCATGTATTCCAGAACAACTTGTTTAGTGGTCCACTACCACCAGAAATCGGTAACTTGAAAAATCTTGCAGACACTGACATTTCTGGTAATCAGATTTCTGGTCAGATTCCTGACTCCATTGGTGATTGTCAAAGCCTGCAATATTTGAAGATGCAGGGAAACTTCCTTCAAGGGACAATCCCAGCATCGCTGGAACGGCTGAAAGGTCTTGAATTACTTGATCTTTCACACAATAACTTGTCGGGAAATATTCCTCAGTTTCTTGTTGGCATGAAGGGCCTTGCTAGTTTAAACCTCTCATTCAACTACTTTGAGGGTGAAGTTCCCAAAGATGGAATATTTCTCAATGCGAGTGCAGTTGAAATTGAGGGAAATCAAGGCCTATGTGGGGGTATCTCTGAGTTGAAGTTGCATCGCTGCTCCACTCGCACCGCCAACAGTCGGTCTTGGAAGGTTATCACAGTCTCCATAACTAGTGCAGTCCTATTGCTTACCATCCTTTTAGCACTATTTACTTTCTGGTACAATAGGAGCAAATTACGACGAGCAAACACATACCAATCATTCATCAATGATTTACATATAAGGTTAGGCTATGCTGAATTAGTCCATGCAACAAATGGCATTGCTTCTGGAAACCTTATTGGAGAAGGAAGCTTTGGCTCGGTGTACAAAGGAAGAATGATGATCCACGACCAACAAGTCACTATTGCTGTGAAAGTGCTTAATATGCAAAAACGTGGGGCGGCACAAAGCTTTGTTGTAGAATGCGAGACTCTGAGAAGCGTTCGGCATCGGAACCTTGTGAAGGTCTTGACGGTCTGCTCAAGTATTGATTTTCAGGGTAACGACTTCAAGGCTCTAGTATATGAGTTTCTACCGAATGGAAATTTAGACCGATGGCTACACCAGCATCCTGAGGAAAACGGTGAAGATAATCTTTTAAATATTATCAGAAGGCTCAGCATTGCCATTGATGTGGCTTCTGCTCTTGATTATCTGCACCAACACAGGCCATCACCAATTATTCACTGTGATCTCAAGCCAAGCAACATTATCCTTGATACAGATATGGTTGGTCATGTTGGTGACTTTGGGCTTGCAAGGGTCCTGCATCAGGATCATAGTGTCATATCAGACAAATCAAGTGGCTGGGCTACAATGAGAGGAACAAATGGCTATGCTGCTCCAGGTATGTTTGAGACACTACAATTTATCCGTACTAGTTGAGAAAAGTAGAAAAATATTTAGTCAAATTATGCTGACAAAATTTTCCCAGTACAATTTATTGCACAACCTTAGTTCAGTCCATACTCCATGGTAGGTTTATTTCATTATATGTGTTTCAATTCAGAATTTCAGATAGGAATATTTTTGTCAAAACAACTCAAATGTACTGAAGCATCAAAAGGATACGATTATATAATTTTCTGTATTCATAGACATAAGTATTTTTCAAAATACAAATATTTAAATTTCTGCTGAGTTTTCTTACATTATTATTTTGATGATTACAGAGTATGGCTTGGGCAATGAAGTTTCAATCCTGGGTGATGTCTACAGCTACGGCATATTGTTGCTGGAGATGTTTACTGGAAAAAGACCGACAGACAGTGAATTCGGAGAAGCACCCAGCCTTCATAAATATGTTCAGATGGCACTTCCAGAAAGGGTGATCTATATTGTGGACCGACAGTTACTATCCAAGTATGAGGATGGACAAGGGGGAACCTCAAACCAAGTCAGAGTACAAGATGCAATAATCACTTGCATCACATCAGTTCTGCATATTGGAATTTCATGTTCAAAGGATAATCCAAATGAGCGCATGCAGATTAGAGATGCATTTAATGAGTTGCAGATAATAAGGGACAAGCTAGCTCGACATTCTGCTCCATGATGAAGCGTTAAATATTTGAGGCATTTCAGGGAGTATGTCCATATAATATGAACTCTATTCGTCCTACCTAAATCCAATAAAGGGAACAAGATCATGCATAAATCATGATGCATGCTACTGTCTACGCACCTCCTTATCATTTCTAGTTGCAGATGAAATGCTATGAAGACTATATGTTATAATGAAAACACTGTGCCATACTTGATGTTTACTGGCAGAGTTGTACATGTTTGCTTGTCACATGTAAATAGTTAGGAATACTACTGTATGATATACATGCCTTAGATTTTACACATTTAACACAAGACAGTAAACAAACATAGTAGAGAAAACGTTGGTACAGGGGACCTTCCCAGTCCGCACCATTATGTAATAGAAGCATAAATAAAACTCCTTATGACTTCTTTTCCCCACGACTAGCTTTCACATTGAGAAATGAAAATTCTCGTTTATTCAAACAATTGAAACTACGACCAAAGTCCTACTTGGGTGGGAGCTAGAAACAACACCAGTGTAGATGCAGGTGCCAAAAGATCATGGTAAATTGGTATCATGAACCCTCACCAGTTCCCCCTTCTTCTGATACTTTCTGATTTTGACAAAAGCATTACAAAATCGCATGTTTCTGTCAAGGAAAAAAATGTTAATGACATCTATCTGAAATTGACATCAACCTCCCGCAACTCTAGCAGCGATTCAACGTAACTACTTGACAATCAGAAATCATTTCTGTAACCCTAAGTTTAGATGCACATACTTGTCGCATGGCTAAATTATGCTTAAACATCTAAACCCATGGACCTACGGAGAGGAGATTGTTCTACAATCATACTGGCTATCAAGTTCGATGAAGTACATCGAGTCCACAATGAAGTGGGTGCGCCTGCATTCTTTCATCAACAGTCTAAAAAGTAAATACAGAAGAGCAATTTAATTTTTCTGCAGTTGCTATGTACCCTTGGAAGTAGATTGGGGAGGAGAAAGCTGGCGGAGGCTGGAGCCAGGCCGAGCTCTGGACGCCATCTGTAGCGGCAAGCGAGGTAGCCGCTGTTACTGGGAAGGAGGCGGCGGCGGGGATCGGGTTCGGGCGATCTCGCGGAGCGATCGACGGGAGGGCGCGGCGGAGGTGGTGAACTGAAGTGTGAAGAGGATTTGGGTTGGCCAAGGTGAACAAAACCCGATAATTGTGCCACAGTTTGGGCTGATTTTAAAAATTACTGTACTTTCTATTGGGCCGCATCACTTAACACGTGCCCGCCACAATCTAGGCTAGAAGATGCAAGGAATTAGTGCTCGTAAATTAAAAGGGGAGAGGTGAATGAGGTAAATTTAAAAATCTTAGTCCATGGCTTTCATTGTTTGTTTGAAAACATAAATTAGATAATGCTATAAATGTGCAATTATAGTTGATCTAGTGAAACTTCTCATCCATAAAGAGTTTTGCAACCTAGAGCCAATCCTAATAAGATACTACTCTAGAAAGTAAAGGCACTCAAGTTTCAAGAATGAAATGAGAAAACGTAAATGAGTAGGTTAGGAAGGATGCAAATGTCATCCCTAGTTCACATTGGAGCGCCACCAAGGATATGCTCCGGGTCATCAAGTCTCTCCCGGTTAAGGTTTTGGGCTCGCCAC
>NC_028450.1:3206017-3226801 GCF_000263155.2 Setaria italica | reverse complement strand
TGTCTTGCAGTGGTACTTGGGGGACACGCATGGCCAGGTGACCAGTGCGTTCCCCTCCCAGTCCCGAAGCTCGTGGTCGATCTCGAAGGAGGTGGGGATGTGCAGCGTGTCGTCACTCGGCCTCAGAGCCGGGTCTCCAACCCGTGCGGACGCCATCTTGAGAGAGGCCGACGGAGGGCGCGGCTTCGAACGGCGTGGGTGGCGTCGCGGCGGGGAAGCAGACCGTGGGCGCGGGTCCGGGCGGCAGAAGCGTTGCTTGTGCCCCGAGCGGAAGCAGCGCAGGCACCGGATGGGGTCCCTGCACGCGGAAGCCTTGTGGTCGCGGCCCAGACACCTGAAGCAGCGCCCTTTTGTCTTCTGGAGGAAAGCAGAGGTCGCCGCAGAGGAAGGTTGTTGGTTGGCGAAAGGTGAAGAAAGCTTTGAATGTCTGGCAGCACGGCCTCGCTCCCGCCGCTTGCGCCGGCTGACGCGGGTCCAGCCAGGCTCGGAGCCAGAGTGGACGTCGCGTCGAGGATGGTGCTCGGGGCTCGAGGACGGGGGCCGGCGGAGGGGGAGGCCATTACTCCTCTGGTGGCCTGACCGGCGGGGTGTGACGCCAGGGGGAGATCTGTGGCGGATCCTGGAGGCGAGGTTCCGCGGCTCTGGCCGCGTAGCGGCATGGTGACGCAGGCAGCTATAACTGCTCTGGTCGACGCTCGGGGGACGACGGGGTTGGCGAGGGAAGTAACTGCTCCTTGGCGGGATGGTGATGGTGGATCTGAGCTGGCGTGGCGCAGGTGGTTGCGGGGCAGGCGGCGGGATGAAGGCGGTCGCCCCCCGCCTTACCACTTCCGCGTAGGTTGGGACCGGATCTGGCGTGGGCGGGACGACGAGATCCTCCCAAGATCCGGCCCGGCGAGTGCGAGGCGGCGGGGGAGGAGGGGTTTCTCGCCAGTAGAGAGGCGAGCAGGGTAGGGGCGGATGGGATCGGCCGGCGGGAGCAGGAGTCGGAAGATCCAGATCTGGATCGGGGGAGCGTGATTGGGAAAAGGGGGGGGGGCTGGACGCGAGAGGCAACGGGGGTGGAGCGGCTCGTGGGGTATGGCCAAGGACGCGGTCAGTCTGTCGGCGGAGGAGCTTGGGCGGCGCCGCCGGGGCTAGCGGCGCCGGCGAGGGGTGGCGGAGCGGCGGGATGCGGGGGCGGGGGCGGGGGTGGGACATTTTTTGATCTACCTGAATGCGAGGTGATGGAAATAGAGTAACACGGAAATACACAATTAACAACAGTTGATCTCACTCACCCATGCACCGTCCCATGACCCTTGTCTCCGACCATGTTACACTATCTGCAAGTTAGAACGCGTCCCCAAGAAATCTCTACTCCCTTTGCCCGAAATGCAATAGTAATTTTGTCTTAAGAAAACTTTCTAACATCATTAACACCTGCGATACCAAATACATGTTTCATAGTGGATATAGTGAAACTAATTTGATGTGATGTGTGTTGATGTATACTTCTATTAATTTGCTTAAAATTAGAGAAATTTGACTTGTACAAACACAAGGCATCTCGGAGAGAATACACAAATCCTCAGTTGCAGCGCCTTTACGGCACCGGAATTTCATATGAATTTTCCGAGGGAATTCTTCCAAGTTTGAGATGGGGTTTAACCAAGGAGGCTTTAAAAGGCTGATAAAACCCTTAATAAAGTTCAACAAAGACACAAAAGGGCATTTTCCCGGCCAAGAAATCGCCCACCACGAAATTATGTTCCGGTGTCTGTATCAGTTTCTGATTCGCTCCACAAAAAGTTTAATTATAGTATGGACCTACACATGGACGCCTCTTTAGACCATTTGGCGTTTGCGGGGTGGCGAAAGGTGAGCAGGCCCACGCCACAGTGACGGTAAAGATGCCCATGATTAACCGCATCCTTTTCTAATCCCCGTCACAAAGTTTGCCACCTGATTCCTCCATACCCCTTCTAGTAGTGCTACCATCTAGCATCTCTGGAGGGCTCCAGATTGAGATTGATTGATCCTAATAAAGCATAAAAAATAATTCCTTTCCTTTTTCCCTTTTTGCTTCAGTTAAGTGTCGCTAGGTAATGTACCTACCAATGTATGTTCAAAGTGGCAACTCCTTTCAAATGTTGGCAAAAAAAAATGCATTTGAACAAAACTATTTCTACTACTAGTTCACAGCTTGTACTGCATTTTAATTTTTAAAGTACTAATAAGAAATTTTCGATAAATTAATCTCATGAGCTCAATCAACAGTAATAAGGAGGTGCTGGCTGCTTCGGCTTTGCAGCGAGCAAGCAGCTGCAGCACGGCTCTCTGCCGCAGCAGCAGCTGGCTCTCTGCCGCAGCAGCAGGTGGCTGCTTTGCAGCCAGCCGAACGGAAAATGTGTGGACAGGACAGGACAGGACTCGAGAGTGGCAGTGAGCTGAAGCAATTACCTGTAGCGGCGAGAGGTGCGACTGGTAGAACTGCTCGGCGTTGACGAAGGCGGCCTGCCGCGCGAGCTTCTTGCAGGTGTCGGAGACGACGAGGCACGCCTTGATCTTCTCCCACCTCCCCGGGTCGTCGGAGACGTACCCCCGGAGCCACATGGAGAAGCCGTCGAGGTGGTAGTCGTCGTAGGCGCGGCCCAGGACCGGGTACGCCCCCGAGCCCCGGGTGACGGCGAAGGCGAAGACGAGGAGCGCGATGAGGAGCACGATGAGCGCGGCCATGGCGAAGAGGTAGAAGGCGAGGAGGCGGCGGCGGTTCCAGTAGGCGCCGACGAAGCCCGCGAGGGCGGCGAGGAGGAGCAGGCCGCCGAGGATGGCGACGGGCCACCGCGCCAGGCGCGCGCACTCGTCCCCCTGCGCCGACGCGAACCAGATCCCCGAGGCGATCACGGGCACCGCGCAGATCAGGGCCAGTAGCGTCACGCACGCCGTGATGTTGTTGCTCACCGCCATGGCTGGCTGGCTGGCTCTTCGGGCTGCCGGCGCGGCGCGGGGGTGGACACGCACTGGAGTGGAGTGGTGGTGGTGTGGTGGCTGGCGAATGGCGATGCCCGGATGCCCCGGAGGATGGGCGATGGGAATAAAAAGGGTGGTTTGGGAGCTTTGGGGAAAGGTGGCGAGGGTTTCGGGGGAGGCTGACGTGTGGGTCCGGGAGGGGATTTGTTCGGGGGTGGCCCACTGCCGACGTTACGAATTTGTGCGTGCGTGTAAGTGTTATCTATACGCGTGGGCGTGGGATTGGTCGGCTTGCTTGTACGCGGCATGCCACACGTGTGAGCGAGAGATTAGCGCGTTCACACGGCCGCGGGAACAGCAGCGAGCAGCTGTGTGTTGTTGGCTACTCCGTCTCCCCACCGTTCCAAAATCTCGTAAGTCATTTTATTTTTTTTAAAAAAAATTAAATTATTTTATATTTGATCAAGATTATAGAGAGGATCACAAAAATTTATACCATCAAATAGATATACTATAAAAATATATATAAAAATATATTTATTGAAGAAACTAATGTAACTTATGGCATTATAAATACTAGTGCTTTATTTATAAATTTGATCAAACTTCATATATTTTGACTTTTCAAAAAACTTAAAATGATTTACAGGAAGTACTATTTCCTCCGTTTTTATTTATAGCGTGCACGTATATCAAAATTTATATTTGCAATCTTTATTATTAATTTTTTAACTCATGCTGCGACGAGCGAGCGTGTTAAGTTTCAACTCGATCTTTGTTCTGTTCCTCGCTAGAAGACGAGCTCAGAGCTGTTCGTTTCGAATTTTCAATCAGTTTTTGCGTATTCTACTTGTTCCATTCAGTCAAACTTTGAGTGGTTAGCTAGTCAACCGGCGGGACAACGAGATCACGAGAACGAAGAGTTGGGTTGAAGGACATGCATGTCTCAAAGTACGAAGGGTGCAGCACTTGTTGCCGTCTGCCAGGGCCAGGTGGATGGTGGCGCTGTGTGCTTCCGTCCGCGCCATGGCTTCTTCTTCCTCTCCTCTCTAGAACTCACGTCGCGCTGGCGCCACGCTTTGTTTTTCCGCATATTTTTTTCGTCCAGACGTAAAAAAGCCGTAAAAGGGTTCTGTTTTCCCGCTCCTTTTCGCCTGGACGTAAAAGACGTCAAAAGAAGGCTCTCCTCTCTGCATGTGCATAAACAAAGCAGAGGAAACGTTGTGTCGTCGGGCGTTCTGCCTGCGCTTGGTTTCGCCATCGCCATGCGTACGTGTTCTTTCTCTGCCCGCGAGCACGATGGATCTCAGGTCGACAGGTCAGGGATCTGCGTGAAGGCACATGGCGAACTCGACACGCGCCAGTGGGAGCCCCTACCGCGCTTGTCCTTGTCCAGTTGTCCCCCGTTGTCCGTTTCTACTCCACGTAGCATCATCCATGGCCGGCTATGGGAATGAAAGAAAAGAAGCGTCGGCGCGCCGAACGGTACCGGGGCCGAGCCCACGGAACGCTACAGGCCCAGGCCCGGTGCAACTCTTTCTCAACACGGCCCGTTCGTCGTACCAGCACCGCTTCCGGCCCTCTTGGGCCCATCTCTAAACCGGTTCGCCGTGGCCCTCCCAGTCGCGTGTGAGCCGAGAGCGTCGTCGCGTGCGCCGGCCCCGGCGAGCTCGCTCTCTCCTCCTCCCCGAGCCCCGACCAGAAGCAGCTTCCATGGCGTCCGGCAGATGGAGCCGCAAGCCATCGCGGCCCCCTCGCGCGGTCACCCCCCTCAAGGCGCTACTGCTGCCCGTGCTCCTCCTCGCCTTCTCCTCCTCCTCCGCGGCGGCGGCCGCGATGCACAACAACAACTGGGCCGTGCTCGTCTGCACCTCCCGCTTCTGGTGAGCCCTCCTCCCCTTGCTCACGGCGCTAGGACCTTGAGCGCCCAGCCGCGCTCGTCGTCTGCCCCTGTCTGCCCGGCTCGCTGGGGATCCAGTCCGGGTTGTGCTGGATCGGTCGGTGGGACGCGTGCTTTCGTCGGGCGTGGCGAGTGGCGTGCTTGATGCAAGTTCCGACTTGATTGGAAGTCGATCGCGCCTGTTGATTCATCCTAGCGTTACTAGCTGTCGGGCTTGTGCTTCTCTGTTTCTATCTAGCGAATCAGTGTCGGTACAGCCAAGCAGTAATGGGGGTTGCTTGCGTCGATCATTGGTTGGTTCTATTTGGGCGGAGTTAATCATGCTTATAATGCTTGTGCAACCACATTTCGGAATTCTGGAACTTCC
This sequence comes from Setaria italica, assembly GCF_000263155.2. NCBI lineage: Eukaryota > Viridiplantae > Streptophyta > Magnoliopsida > Poales > Poaceae > Setaria > Setaria italica. The sequence goes on along the minus strand of NC_028450.1, from coordinate 3,221,582 downwards.
GAATCAATATTGGCATTACTCATTCACTGCAGTATCAGTGAATATTAGCGAAACGTAGTTCAATTTTGTAGTTGAGATCTCAATTGGGGTAATTGGAGTATTGGACTTTAAGCTGTCATCTTCTCATTGGGGTGCGGGGGCGAAAGCTATGAGTTCAAAGTTCAAATGCTTCAACTATGAATATTCAAGTTCTTGTCTAGATGCCAATAGATCTGCATCTGTTCACATCTGTTCAATTATACGGTGATTTAACTGTGTTAGCAATAGATCCATGTTAAACTCCATAATCTGATATGGCAAGTCGAAATCAGTCATACACTACCTATCTTCACATCAAAGATAGAGAAGACATATCAAGGTTAGCCTGCTTGAGTAAGGATCTACCAACTATGAATATAACATGTACAAAGTAAAAACTTTTAACCAGTGCCTTCCGCGGCAATAGCACTGGAAGTACTTGTTGGTATATTGAACGATCACGAATAAATCCGCAAGTGCATAGATATACCGTTGTAGCATTTCACCCAAGAGTATTCCCAAGGATATCGTATTTACCAAAGGAAGGCGGGTAGGTCAAAAGAGTTTACTATGCATATGAGTATACCATAGATGGATAGAGACAATACTCAAGACAGAGGTAAGGTAGATAGATAGATAGTGTGACACACACATGATTCATCTCAAGATAACTAAGTTAGGGAGAAGGACTACGAGTTAGTTCTAGGTTCATTTGTATTTTCTCTACGCTGCACAGATCATACAAGCATAACATATGTACACACTGTATAGAACTTAGGCCTATGCATCTAGACACACATGGGGAGACAATACCTGTACTGGTTCTGCCCAGCAAAGTTATTGCTAATTTACAAGAGGGGACAAGGGCGGCTCATGGAAGCTGGAGACGAGAGGGGACAAGGGTGGCTCGGCCGAACCCCTGGTTCGGCTAACCCCATGTGGGCCCCCCTCGCAACTGCCTTTCTCCGGGTGACCACTTGGTGGGTCCCAATGGCGGTTGTGTGCGTTATCCGATGGATTAAGGCGGTTGTAGTAGTTTGTGGGCCCTTCAATCCATAGGATGCACATGTGGCAACCTCCCATTAGTCAGAAGCATGTTTCTCGGATCCACAGAGGGTGCTCTCTCCATCCTTCTGTGCTTATTCACCTACAACCAAATATTCTCTAAGGACAAGTGGAACTACATTATTTGAAACCAAATATGTGTGTAAGAAATGCCAATCCTGCTTTATTCTTGAGTATATCGACGGTCATATTTTGTACTTAATGACCATCAACACCGGTCATCATGGCCTCTATTAGAACTTTCTAAGTTAAGTCTTATACTCTGATATTCAGTTTTGTGGCTAGTTATCGAGTTATCTTGGATTTCAAGTAGAACTTTCTAGACTTTATCCAATATTCTACTTGTCTTCGACGGTTGCTCAAAGTTATCGAACGGCTTAGATCTGGTTAGGTGGTCTTCATCGGCTCTCTTGCCTTATTTAAACGTTCACAGTTATCAGATCGTATCAGCTGGTAGATCTTGCATGCTTTTACTACTTTATATATGCTAGGTCCGATAGATCTTTACCCTTGACCCTTGTATTGCTAACCGTCGGGCCTTTGATATCAGTACGCTACTGTAGAGAGCCAATGCTTCGGTTGGGTTTTATCCGTTTCTCTTAGAAGCATGGTAATGTCATTGAGCCGATAGGGGCGCATACGAGGCCTTGCTGCCGCGAGCTTGTTTGACTAAGTTAGTGGGCCGAAGTTAATACCCTCTCACCGTGTTACCTTATCCAAGTTCAATTACACTATCATCACATTAATTAGGATTCCATTAGCTTAATTAGCTCGTAAGCGGTAGGCAAGAGGTTCTTGTTTGCTATGTTCTAATCTCTTAGGCTAATAGATTGATGTCAATGCCCTCTCATTTGTGTTACCTTGCCTAAGTTCAATTACACTTATTAAGACATCGACTAGATCTGTTAGTCTATTTGGTGCGCGCATGGTTAGCATGGGATCCTTTTATGGCTATTCCTTTACAATGCTTTATCTTAGCCCATCGGCTGATATAGCTGATGGCACATGCCACTAATGCTTTATTTATTTACACCGCATGATTACATTGAATAATCTATCTTTTGTGGTGTTTATTCCAAGAACGCCTAGCCATGAGTTCGAAAGGCTTCGCCACCAATTGGCTCAGGAATTTAATGTTTACCTTATCAATTTTTAGATCAAATTGACTGGCACGCCTTGCACCACTCGTGAGCCGATTTGGAGCCTGCACTGGAGTTAAGCAGATCTGCCAGGTCCTCTCTGTTATTCAACGCAGAAGCCTAATGTTCAGATTTTGCGTCAACAACGCGGGGCATACAACCATAGTCAAGATGAGTTGAATCCTCAAATTCGGCGGGTTGAGCACAATAAACTATCTCAGTCAAGGTCCCATGAAGAAAGGCGTTCTTCACATCCAGTTGCTGAATAGGCCAATGTCTGGAGAGCGCCAAAGAAAGAACCGTGTGCACTATAGCAGGCTTCACCACAAGACTGAATGTCTCATCGAAGTTAATGCCTAGACGCTGTGTGAAACTGCGTAGAACCCATCGTGCTTTATAGTGCTCAAGAGAACCGTCAGCCTGAAATTTGTGCTTAAAAACCGACTTGCCTGTCACAATGTTGACCTTAGGAGGACGTAGGATGAGATTCCATGTGCCATTGGCTAAAAGGGCATCAAATTCCTCCTGCATCGCCTACTACCAATTAGGATCAGCAAGACCACCGCGGTAAGTGCGCAGAACCGGAGACAACGGTGCAGTGTGATAGAGAGCTGGTAGTCGAAAGCCATATTTCCCGCACGTGGTCATGACATGCTGATTCGTCACGGGCCGCACGGGAAATGCACCTGCAAGAAACCGAGGTGGAGCAGCAAGGGCGACGGGTGAACGTGGCGGGGTGATAGGCCTATGGATCGCCCGTCGAGAGTAGACCTAGATGGGATCGTGAAAGGGCTGAGCCCCAACCGGCCGTAGAGTGGCTGGACCAGCCACCTGTGTGGGTGGGGAAGGCATGCGGTTGGCAGTGGCCAATGCAGGGCCAGCCGCAGGAGAGGGAGCCGCCATTGGCGTGTCGGAGGGCGCCGTCAGGCCTGCACAAGGAAAGACCGAGCCGAGGTAGCCCCGGGTCATGGTGGGGAAGCAGGGGGGTGCCGTGGGCTGCATCACCGGAGATGCGGCGAAGGGCACGTCGGGGGGCGCACTGGAGAGTGATGTGCCGAGGCCGCTGGAGGGCGCCGGCAGGGGCGTGCTGGAGGAGGCGCCCGGCGTCGATGGAGGGTTCACAGCCGCACGTGGCTGTGCGGAAACGTCGTGGAGGGGTCCTGCAGGTGACAAATAACATGGTGGACCAAGAGGTGCCGGCACATGGTCAACAGGATCCAACAAAAACTCAAAATCGTCCAGTCCTGGAGGTGAATTGTGCTTAGAGAAATGGAACGATGTCTCGTCGAAGACCACGTGCGACGAATAGAGCTGAGTTCTTTATTACGAAAGGGAACTGCAGAAGCAACTTTGAACTAAACTTCATGACCAGGATGACCAAGACGGTGATGCCACACCGAGGGGGTGGAGATGGTGGCAAGGGTGTGAGCAGTGGGGAACCGCAAAGGGTAGAGTGGCCCAGTGCGCTTCCCTAGTGCTAGGGCACCTGATGATCAGCTTCTGAGACTCCAGATCCTTCATAGAACAGCCAGCGGGATCAAATTCAATAGAACAATTGTTATCAGAGGTAAATTGGTGAACGGAAATAAGATTCTTAATAAGCTTAGGTGAAACTAGAATGTTATTAAGAGATAATGAACCGGGAAGGTATGCTGCGCCGGTGGCCGTGACGGGAAGCAAGGAGCCATCATCGACAACAATGGATGAAGGAAAAGGATACTGCGGGTAAGATGAATACGAAAGAGTACCAGCATCTGAAGTCATGTGGGAGGTGGCACCTGAGTCGAGATGCCAGTCGTTTGCCTGCGGCTAGTTAAGCGTCATGGTGTTGAATGTCGAGGCCAGGGACTGCTGATCCCAGGAGGAAGGCAGGCCTGTCATGGGGTTGTAGAAACTCGGAGGAACCTGAGGCGACTGCTACCCTAGGTAGGGTGCCTGCTGGCCCATGAGCGGTGCCTGCAGGTCATGTTGTTGCGCTTGCTGCTGGGTGTGCAAGGCCTGTTGCTAAGCGAGAAAGGCCTATTGCTGCACCAAAAGAGCTTGCTGAGGGGGCGCGGCAGGCCGGAGGGGGGCGGTGGGATGCTGCCGTGGACTCGGGTACATCTGGATTGTACCCGTCCACGAGTTCCAAAAGGAAGGCCAGGGACCGCTACCCTCCTGTGCCATGCCTGGAGCAGAAGCCTGGGCGTTGGAGTTGTGGCCGGCAGGGGCCTTGCCACCGTCGCCCTGGTGCGGCTGGCCACCACGCTTGCCCTGCTTCTGCTTGGAGGAGGTGCTGCTGGAGGACCCGGAGTTCCCTCCCTTGCCGCCCTCGGAATTGTTGTTGGTCCGACCAGCAGATTGGTGGGATCCAGGGGTGCGCGAGAAGGAGGAGGAAAGCTCGGGGCTGGTGCCGATGAGGAGCGCCGTAGACGGAGTCGAAGCAGGATTTGCCATCATGAGCTCCTCAAGGAGCAAATCATTGTGAGCCTCTAGGAAGGTGCGGAGAGGCCAGTTGCACCTAATGTCGCGGCCAACAATGGCAAACTTCTCGTTGAGCCTGCGGATGATGTTGAGGACGAGGGTGTGGTCGGAGACCTGCTTGCCAAGATCACCTAGGGCATCCGCCATGCCCTTGAAGTGCCTGCAGTAATCCATGATGGACAGATCGTCTTGGAAGAAGTTGCGGAATTGGGCGTCGAGGTAGTGGGCACGTGTCTCCCAGTTGACGAGAAACTAGGTCTCAGTGGCAAGCTAGGTGGCACGGGCGGTGGCGCTGTGCTCCATGACGATGTCAACGAGGTTGTTGGCGATGGTGCCGTAGAGCCAAGACCGGACGACGCAGTCCCTGCGCCCCCCAATCTGGAGAGGCGAGAGCGGGCACGTCGTGAAGGACATGGTCCTGCATGAAGTACTTGCCGACGGTGAGGAGGAGCTGCTCGCGCCACCATGCGTAGTTACAGGAGGTGATGTCGAGGATGACGGGGATGAGACTCCGGATATTCTACACAGCAAAGGCTTGGGCCTGCAGATTCAAGATGGGAACAGCTTCGTGCAGGAGCATGGCTTGATGGGCGTCGTTGGGCGCCTGACCGGAGATGGCAGAGGCGGCGGCGGCGGCAGCGTCCTCCTTAAAGCCAGGCGGGGCGCTCTTGCACTCCTTGGCGACGCGTGCCAGGGTGTCGCGGAGGTGAGCAGTAGCGGTGTCGCGCTCCTACGTAGCGGCGGCGGCCTCTTCCTCAGCCTTGATGGCGCGGGCGAGGGCAGCGGCACGTGCAGACTTGCGTGCTTGGTGCTCTTCTTCAGCGCATTTGGCGGCCTCGGCATCCACACCATCACGCTTGGCGTTGGCGGCGGAGGTCTCGGCGACGGCGGGCGGCAGGGAGCCGGCCATAGGCGCAGCATGAAGGACGTGCGCGGGGTTAGCAGCGCCGGCTAGGGCGCGCTGGTTGGGCGCGAAGAGACCGCACAGAAGCAGCACCAACGGCGGTGCGCTAGGTTACGGAAGCAAGAACGGGAGAAACCCGGACTCGTAATACCATGAAAGCAATAGAGATTGCGTGAAATAATAGATTGATTAGGTTATACAATAGGTACAACGATATATAGGCAGCTCCTGAGAGAGGTTTATAGAAATAGAACCAATCTCAGGGTATCCTTGCCTAATACTAATTAAGAGGCCACGGCAGTAGCTGGCCCTAGTCGTGGCGTACACGCTAAGGGCTCTACATGCACACAACACATACACATGTCTAACAGTATATTTGTTATACTTGTTTTTTTTAATTATATATGTTCAAAGTATAATCAATTTGTGGAAAATTCGGAGCTTCTAAATGGATGGAGATCAAGTGAAGCTATTTTATGATTGGAAATGTTCTCTGTCCCCGCTTCGCAGCAAGTTGAGCTGACAGTGCTTGTGTCTGCATTGCTACAAGATCGGGATCAATTTAGAGCAAAAGCTCTTATGATGTCTCTGATTTGGTCTTCCTTATATATTGAGATCTGCCAAGGAAAAATGGTCATGAGTAACCAATAACACAAAGCTTGTTTCCATGCAGTTCTGTCATCTTCCTTGTCTGCGGGTCCTGAGTTACTAACAATGGATCTGTTACTACTGGCCTTGTTCTGGTCCTGGTAGCTGGCCTTTGTTGCGATAAAGTTGTGTTGGTGGTCCATGCATGGTGGCAACTAGCCTTTGTCCATCTCATCCATCAATATTGTCTTGCCTTATACGGTACTCAAGCAAAGCAAAGATAAAGTGCTGATTGCATTTACCAGACATGTTATCCAGAGCGATCTGATTTCACGACAGCTCGATGCTTATTGCACACTACAGAGAGTGCTTTAGGGCCTGTTTAGTTTCTCCCAAACTCCCAACTTTGACACTATGCAAAAAGAAGATTTCCCATCACATCAAACTTGCGGTACATGCATGGAGTACTAAATGTAGATGAAATCAAAAACTAATTGCACAGTTTTGTTGTACTTTGCGAGACGAATCTTTTGAGCCTAATTAGTCAATATTTGGACAATAATTCACAAATTCAAACGAAACGCTACAGTGTGCTACAGTGCTACAACAGTGATTTTGCATCTCTAAAGTTGGGCAACTAAACAAGGCCTTAGGTTTGCAGTGGGAATGCACTGTTGCATGGTACTTTTTGCAGGCAGGATCAGTGTGTGTGGCAGGTCATTGCCATGGTTGTTATGATAGCGGAGGAAAAGCCTCTATGCTGTCTCGGCTGCTCTTCGCAGGGTGTTTGGTGCTAAAGTAGCAGGGTGTTTGGTGCTAAACTTTAGCAGTGTCACATCAGATGTTCGGATACTAATTAGGAGGACTAAATATAAGCTAATTACAAAACTAATTGCACAGATGGAGGCTAATTCGCGAGACGAATCTATTAAGTCTAATTAATCTATCATTAGCTACTGTAGCACCACATTGTCAAATCATGGACTAATTAGGCTTAATAGATTCGTCTCGCGAATTAGACTCCATATGTGCAATTAGTTTTGTAATTAGCATATGTTTAATACTCCTAATTAGTATCAAACATCCGATGTGACAGGTGCTTAATTTTAGCAGGTGGTATCCAAACACCCCCCTAAGGTAAGGTCCCAGGGATCTACTACAGTCAGCACTTAGGGGGTGTTTGGATACTAGGTGCTAAACTTTAGCAGTGTCACATTGGATGCTAATTAGGAGGACTAAACATGAGCTAATTATAAAACTAATTGCAGAACCCTATGCTAATTCGCGAGACGAATCTATTAAGTCTAATTAATCCATCATTAGCAAATGGTTACTGTAGCACCACATTGTCAAATCATGGACTAATTATGCTTAATAGATTCGCCCCGCGAATCAGACTCCATCTGTGCAATTAGTTTTGTAATTAGCCTATGTTTAATACTCCTAATTAGCATTCAAACATCCGATGTGACAGGTGCTAAACTTTAGCATGGTGTATCCAAACACCCCCTTACCCAACCAGCAAATAGCTTCATGCCACTTTGTCAGATATTTTCTTTGTTGGATGCCCTGTAATAACTGCTGTTGGCTAGATGAGGAAGTTTCCAGCTAGAATGTGTTGTATGGCATGTTATCCTTATAGGATGTGCATTTGTTCTACTGATTTACAGTTGGTGGGGTGTCACTCACGGGAAGATGATTTTAAGGGTACAGTCCAGCCTCTGTGAAGGCAAGTATGCAGTTGAAAAGGGCAAAAGGAAACCCCTGGATCGAAAGCAGTGGATGAACAGCTTGAGCATGGACATGCCATATCTGGCATTTTCTGTATTCATCAGATGCTGACTTGTTGGCTATATGCGCTATTACGAATGAAGGGCTGGCACATCGGCTTGCTTTGGAACCCAAAGCTTTGGATCGTTTGCATTAGGGTGTCTGAGGGGGGGTTTGTTGGATGAACCATGTAGCTACTGTCAGCTATGGCAACTACATACCTATCCTTTGGGTGCTGTTGTGTTTGATGCTTCGGAGAATGTGTTAAATCTAAAGTAAATTGCACATACAACAACTTGTAAAATGCTCAATCTAGTACAGTAACTTGTCAGGTAGGTGTATATTAGTCTAAAAACTTGTAAAACGCTCAATCTAGTAGAGAACTTAATAGTTGGGTGCACATTGGTCAAAAAACTTGAAAATTCTTAATTTAGTGCAATAAATTGGTAAATTGGTGCTCTACAGTCAAAGTGATATAACAAGCAACATATTTGCTAAGGCAAGATCAGAGTATATCCGCGTCGTAACAAGTTATTAAATATTATTTGACCATTGACATTCATGTCGAAATGGTAATGTATTCAGCCAGGACCAGAACCTCCAATGTTTAGAATTAATGTTATGCCTTCGTACAATGATTTAATTTTAATTAGGAATATTTGATTTCATATTCAATATTAATAAGTTCACCCCCACTATTTTTACATGTTTGATTATTTGCTTTTTCAGCTAAAAAATTCCAATACATGCACTTCTTTAGAAAGTAAAAATGAGCTAAAATAATAGAAACATATATTTTTCTCTACAGTTCAGAAGCAAAGAAGAAAATCTAAGGTCCCACTGTCTCACTGTCTCTCTTATGTACTTTAGTTTTTCAGTAATGCTAATGGCATCATTCTAAATTTGATTCAATTCTAATGAACAAATAAGTTATGTACATAATTCAGAAGCAACAAACTGGTCATGATCAATGACTTTATCAACAAAAAATAATAATAATTGATTGGAGGAAAATTCACATGTACTCCATCTACTTTGTTTAATACATTATCGTTGTAATGTTTGGACTGTATGTGCACCTATTTGCTAAGTTATTGAACTAAATTGAGCATTTTACAAGTTGTTGGACTAATCTACACCCACCTGTTAAGTTATTGTACTAGATTGAACATTTTATAAGTTGTTGGATCAATCTGCACTCACCTGATAAGAATTTACTCTTAAATCTATGCGTGACTGTTACCGTGCTGGTCTGGAAATATGGACACGGAACCGGAAGTCAAGTAACTGGAACTCAGTAATTAATTGGTTGTTCAGATTTCAGATTCCTATCCAGCAATCCCAGTTTCTATACAGGCGAGCAAGGTTAAAACTTGATGCTCAATACCTTGTTGAAAGATGGGGTTTCTGGAACTGTGAAGTGGGTGCCTGCTTTGCATGTTATAATGATCTTACAGAAGAAAATGGATGCGAGGTCGTCAACGATTGATGATGAGAAAGGAAATTACATGAGGCTAGTTGCTAACAAATGGACTGCAGCTGCGTGAGATAACCTTTTCCTGGACCCCTTGCTGGTACATATTCTTTCGCCTATGTTTCCTGGTATCTTGGTCTATATTGGTTTAACTAAATTCCGTTAAGAGTAGCATGAGCTAAGATATGGATGATAAGGCTGATCAGATAGGAAATTACAAAAGGGTGCATAGCGCCCCGTGCAAGCTAGAGAGTTCGGCAGAAAGGGCACATAGAGGCATAGATGGACAGTTCACATACTTTTTTGGTTGCTCAAACCCATACACTAATAGAGTAGTGCTCCGTTCAGTTCAGTTGTTCTACCCCTATTGTTTTAAGTATCACGCAAGACCATGCTCCTATAAGTTCTATAAGTTCATGTAATGCGTACTCCATACGGTTGGGTTCCTTGTGATCAAGCTTGCACTTTCTACCTTCTCTTTTGGCAGCTACATCATACAGTAATGTGCCAATTTTGGGAAGAACAACTGCCAATCTGTAGTTGGTTTTGTATTGAATCGAGAGAGACACTTGTGAGGTGCACGATTCGTTTTGGGTTTTGTAACTTGGGACTGGGTACTGAAACAAGAAGTGCTTGAAATGTTTACTGAGGACCACGTAAGTTTTTCTAGAGTTCTATATTGGTCCAGCAAAAAGGTGCCCAGAAATTCAGACTTCAGAGATGATTTGTCATTTGTCAAGTCAGTTGTGCTTGAAAGAGATAAAACAAGGACTTGAATATGAAAAGTAAAAGTTTAAGATATCAGTAACCACGGTTATAACAAAGATATCTAGCTGGCTTGAAATAAATGGATAACAGAGCAAGATTGGGAGTTGGTACAGTGCTGTTTTTGTTAGGTACCTCTATCAAGGCCACCAGACAGCTAGAGTCTAGGAAGGAACTGTACCCAAGGCGAGGTTAAACAACAAGAAAGAGCATTTTCCGTGGTCAGAAGTACTCACGCGTCCTTTGTACTTTTGTAGTGGAGTAACATGGGGGCAGCAATACAAGAGGGCTTTGTACCTTTGTACTTTTGTAGAATAATGTTCGATGATTTATACCAAGAACATAGGTAATAAGAGTAATAGCTATGATAACTTTGTTCATTATATGAAATGTTCTCTTCTTTATCCTGTGAAAGGAATTGTAACATTTTAATTTGCTGTTTGACCTTTCTAATACAAAGATGTTCATTATACAAAGAATCATAACATTTTACTCAAGTCCTCCTTAATGATTGATTCTAGGCTGACCACTATTTTCTTAATATTGGATAGCGAATTTCATGAAGTCTTTCTTGATTAATGACTAGTATTATCTGTCCTAATAAAGATTAAATGTGAGCTGGGCATCTGACGTTTCCGTTCCCAATCCTTAGCGGGCTTTAAGGTCAAGTTTTGCACCTGCACATTCTGCAGTTGATGATGTTCTCGTGCTGTCGAAGTCTTTAGATATCCCCTGAACCTGTCAATTCCTCAAAAGCTCACAATTCCTTTGTGCTCATTGATCTAGCAAACAACAGCATGACGGTGATAGCACTGAGCCGCTGAGCATTCATGGGGACAACATCTGTCCTCAGGGCATTACATGGTTCCTGACAGTGACCGGCTTGTGTTTCAAGCCTTTTCTTCAGGAAGCTTGCTTTTGTTTCAAAATTGTTGATCTTTGGACTAGATGATTGAGAGGTAATGTTCATGTTAACCTCCAAACTCAACACAGATTAGGGCCACAAAGGTTCTTATCTGGTATAGTAAAAGGGTTCTTATCAGGTTTATTTAGTGTAGTGTTACTTTAAGTGTTGGGTCAAAATCTTGTAGCTTGTTTGTAACACAAGAGCACCAAGTTAGAACATGCATGTACAATCCCTTTTTGATTGGGGTTCCATTAGATATGTGTGTGTTGAATCTTACACGTTAGAACATTGAAATATCTATCTACTTCGAATTAAGCCTGTCACGTTAGAGCGAACAACTTTTTTTCTTCACGCAGGAGGCATGCATTCCTTGTGGGTACAGTAGCCTTGCTTAAAGTACAAGCCGGCACCCGCGTGTCATATGGCAGGTACGTACAGACTTCTTCATTTACTTGCTTTGCGCTGGCCTGATTGTCCTGTACGCCATTTTTGTCTACTAGTTCCCGCACGGGTTACCGTTTTTAAAAGTTATTGAATTTGAAAATTATTTAGAAATTAAACTCCTAAATAATAATTAAAATTGTTAACCTACTACTCTCTCATTTTTTTAATATTTCAACGTAATACTCATATAGATATGTACTTACTTTATCCTGTTGTGATTGATTTTTAATTAGTAATTACTCTTTAAACTTTTGATCTACATTCACACTTTTTTTTATTTTGTATTGCACCTCCATACATTGTGTTTAGCATAAAAATCAATATTTTCATCAATTCCTCACATACATGTATAAATGATCTAACTGCTGACACTCATCATGTGTATATACTATAACTTAGTATTTCTATATTAACAATAATATAAATAGGTAATTTAGAATCAGTTTACTTTTGGACATATCTATATGATGTGCATGAAGATAATTAGATTATGATTTAGTTGTTTACTTTATGTTATGATATAATTTTAGAATGATATTTTAAATTATGCTTTATAATGATATATGAGTAAATTGGATGAAGATTATTGGTTACTTTAGATTTATTTTTTATAATGACTTACCTTAGTAATTTAGATATAGAATTAGAGTTTATTTTGAATATTTTCATAATGATAGTGGTGGGTAAATTTTTAGAAACTATAATAGATCAATGACTATGATTATTAGAGTTTACAGGATTGGTGTTTGATGTTTTTGATTTATTTGAGAATTTTTAGGATTTGTCTTTTTTCCTAGCATTTGTAATGCGGAGTCTCCAGTGAAAAAAGAGACCACATTGCTACAAAACTATTACCATGAACTACATCTGATTTGTTAAACATTCGAACACAATACTTATATAGATATATACTTATTATCTTCATCCAATTGTGATAGATTTTAGTTAGTAATTACTCTATAATATTTTCATCCACATTTATAATCTTTAACTTTTCACTTTGTATCGCAGGTATGCGCTTGAATTTATTTAATGGACTCTAAGTTTGAGCTATAATTTTAACATAGAAACCTATATTCTCATCACTTGCTCTATATCTTTATAAATATGGATACACATCATGCGTATATACCTTAGTTATTATATCATATACCAATAGTGTAAGAAATAGACGATTAGACTCATAAATTGTTGTATATTTTTAATTAAGGTGATTGGATTCAAACGTAGGGTTACCTCATTTTATTTTTAATAATGGCATATGTAGGTAATATAGATGCAAATTTAAAGGGTTACTTTAAGTTTTTTTAAGTATTAGTGTGGGTAGTTTAGTTTAAAATTTAAGGAGTTATTTTAAATATTGTTTATAATGGCATGAGTGGGTAATTTTGGTAGAGATGGGGGTTACTTTAGTTAATTTTATATAATGGTAGAGGTGGGTAATTTAGACATAGATTTAGGATGTTATTTTAGACTATTTTTATAATGGTATAGGTGGGTAATTTTTTAGAAAACATAATAGATCCAATGGCTATAATGATTTGAGTGTACCGATTGATGGTTAGATGTTTTGCTTTTTTTGAAATTTCTAGGATCCCTCTCTTTTTCTAGAGTGTCCACCTAGTAATCCTCGGTGACTTCATCTAAAGGTTTCAAAAGGAGTCTCAAATTAGTAATTGTAAAATAAGATTGCGACAACAAAAAGGTACTGTGCTGGGACCCGAAACGAGCAATGGCTGCAAGGCCATGCACAAAACAAACTGCACGTGGAAGCATTGAAAATATTGTGTAGGGATGAAATTTGGCACAAAGGAGGCAACGCGAACATGCCGATTCTTGGTGCACGCTAACAAGCAAATACATCGTGACACCATGCTTGATCTCTAAGCCGCTGATTGCCCTTTTTTTTAGGACGACATCGTCTTTAACCCTTTTTTATCTTTTTTGATAGAATATCATTACTGGAGAACTGACCTTCTATCCAGGTGTTTTTGTCCCGATTAACATTGGATTCAGGACTAAAGTATCTTTAGTCCTGGGTCAAAAATGAGGCACCGAAGGCCACCACTGGGGGGGGGAGGGGGGGTTTTAGTCCCGGTTGTAAAGATCAACTAGGACTAAATCTCCTCCTTTAGTCCCGGTTGTAACGGCTATAAAAAATTGCACCGACTCCCCCCTTTATCCTGGTTGGAAACACCAACCGGGATAAAAGACCCCCTAGTCCCGGTTGGTAATTCCAACAGGGACTAAAGGAGAACCTTTTGTCCCGGTTGGTGTTTCCAACCGGGACAAAACCCTTTCACGCGGTCTCTCCTCTCTCTCCACACTTTTATCTTCTTCTCTGCTCCTCTCCCTTTCTATCTTATCTCTTCTCCTATCTCTATCTCCAGGTGCAGGTCCTTATCTCCAAGCGCAGGCGGGGCGGGCGAGCTGGCGTGGCGAGCTAGCGCGGGCGGTCGGGCCTCCAGCGGCGGCGTGGCGAGCTGGGTGTAGGCGAGCGAGCGGACGCGGGCAGGCTGCGGGCAGCCAGGCCTATGGTGGCGGTGCCGCCTTTTTTTTTATTTTTTGAACGTTTTTAGTCCTAGTGTCTCGAAAATTTAGTCCTGGTTGGATTTTCGGGATCTATGATCCTATCCAACCGGGACTAAAGTCGCGTTTTCCAGTGTATGTTAAAGTCTTATCTTCTGTGTTGTCGTAATACCTTTCCTTCACGTGTCCTTGCTTACTTGAACTTCTCAATGATGACGGATAAGGATGTAGAGAACTATGCGTGGATCACTATGGTTGCGGTTGCAGAGCCGAACTAAAAAGCTTAGAGTATCTAAGATAAACTATGCATGCGCATGTTAAGTACAACAAAGACCCTAATTTTAAACTAAAAATTAGGGTCACCGCCGACCAATTCAAGCGACCCGCCCTGAAGAATCGTGAGTAGTGACCACACGCTCTGGATCGATCAGATTGCGTTTCCATCTGCATTGCCGGCGGCTGGTGTTATGAACATCCATCCTTTTGGTAACAGTCCTGGTGACCTTTCCCGTTGTAGCTACAGGCGTCCATGGCCATGACCACCCAACTTGCCGGACAGTGTACAGTGTACTGGTTCGTTTAAGAAAATGTACAATGTACTCGTCGAGCTCCATTAATGGCCGTCTTAATTAGCACGCCAAGCTAATTAAGCTTCCAGCCACTGGCACCGGCGGCCTATTCAAGCGACCCCTGATTAAGCCAAACCAAACTGTTAACCACTCGCCGCGCACCGGTTGCAACTGTTGCTTTCTTTTTGTTGTTGTGGTACCAGCACCTACCAGTAATGTACGTGGCAGGCCATGGAGCAATATTTTTTTTTTGTTCTCGAGAGTGGGTACGTACGGTGTCGGTACACGGTCGGTCGATCGATGAAGAAATGGTAGATCTGCTAGTAGCTTTGCTAGTGTGACACACTCATGGTGAGAGGTGAGAGCTGCTGATCTGAGCAGGAGTAGTCTACTCATGAACCGGCCCGTGAGTGTCCTGTGGAAGACCCAGGCCACTAGGCCAGGGACAACCCAAGCGCATGCAGTTTCGACAGCTAGGTATGTTGGTTCTTTTCGCCCAATTAGGCAATTACTCAAGTGCCAAGTACGCCGTCTCGACCTACACCTAAAAACGAATACTCCCCTCATGTCACAAATACTTAAACCTTCTTGACCAAGATCTTATCAAACATTTGAAGCTTTAATTAAGTAAACATTTGAAGCTTTGATTAACTATCAATTTATATGTTGACATATTATCAACAGCGAGATGTTTGATAAGATTGACCAAAACTAGCTCTAATTTCCTTTTTTAAAAACAAGCTCTAATTTACAAGTATTTTGAACAAAGAGAGCAGTTGTCAAAACAGGCCGTGAAATTCCCAAGTGCACCAATAGAGGCTCTAAAGTGTACGTGTTTGATTGCTTGTATCATTTGATTCATGTATGGGAATGGTTCAAAATAATAATGACACTTTTGTTGGTTGTGTGAATGTATCATCCCATCTAGAA
>NC_028450.1:3202774-3205253 GCF_000263155.2 Setaria italica | reverse complement strand
TGCTTTGCGAGCCACAGTGGGCATGTGTGACGGGGACACTACATGTACACTACAGTGTAAGAGTTCTACTCCACTCTGCCATTGGCCCGACTGACATCACGTGCACGGTTAGTTGATTCTCCCGCACTTGCACCTAGCACCTGATGCGTCTGATGATTAGCATGTGCCAAAACCGGATCTCGGGCACATGCAGCTGCTGATTTTGTCTCATATATCGCGGATGGAATTAGGAAAATCATTAAATACTTACTGACGTGTACGGTTGTAGTCTTTGTACGAAACAATGCATACAGTATATATTCATCCGCTGGAATTTCGAAAAAAAAATATATGTTCATCCGCTGATGCATGGATCTTAATTGCACAACAATCTTGCGTAGAGGACACTGAGTTAGTAGTGTTAAAGATTTTCATTGAGGAAAAAAAATCCAAAAATGAGGATACAGAGTATGTACTACTGGATACTGTAAGGCCTGGTTTTGGAACTCGAAACTGTTCTTTCATGGAAAAAAAAAGAAAAATGTAACTTTTCGGCATGCATGTATGATGTATATTGCAGTACGTTGGTTATCAAATATTCAATGTTAGTTCTAAAAACATACTGTTTGGGGCAGACCCAGTGAGCCACACAGCAGCAGCAGCATCATTCACTGCCCGTGCCCGTGTTCTTTTCATGCTTGGAACATCTGCTTGTCTGGGAGCAAACATGCCGTGGTCGCGTCCACGGGGAAATGGGACGGCACGCGCTTCGTGCCTCCGAAAGTGCACCCGTGCCAGAGTTCTTGTTCTTCCCATGTCCTTTTCATCAGCGATTTAATGGAATCCGAAAAAAAGAGTTATCCCTTGATAGCGACTTTCTTCTTCTTGTAATTATTCTCTAGAAGCTCATGTGGGAGTAAAAGCTGGAACTAATCGATAGCACGCTTGCGCACTGCAAGCAGTAAAAGCATACATTGCTTGTGTTTAGAGCATATGAATGCCGGTTTAAAAGGTTCTGTTTGGAACCGAGGAATGCAAAATAAAGGAATGGAAAAAATATAGGAATGAGTTACGAAGGAAATGGAAAAATAGAGGATTGGAAACCATAAGAAAAATATTGCAAGAGGTGTTTGGAATGGAGGAACCAAACCATAGAAACATGAAAAAAATACTGCAAAAATAATTGCAATTCAAAAGTTATCTCAAATGGAAAAAAAATATAAGCCACACCAATCAGACACATCACAAATGCTCCCATCCAAGTATCCAACGATAACACAGTACCATTTTTTGTAGTTTCCCTGTGCTCATGGAGGCCACATCTCTCTCCTTTGCTGTTGTTTCTCCCTTCGCATAGAGCACAAGGGCCTAGCTCATAGCTGCGAAACCTGGCGCTAGGTGGCCTCGTAACGCAGGGCCTCGTAATGTTTTTTGCTCGTCGCTTCGCTCGTTGCCTCGGACTTCCACCAAAAATTGAGGTCAGAGTGGATGTTTTCATTCCCGTGAAATCAACTGGCGTAGGAAACTTTCCTCCGTTTTACTGTTCCTATTTCCTTTGTTCCAAACAGCTTTCATAGGAAACTTTCCAGAGGAATCAATTCATTCACAATTCCTCCAAAATTCCTTTGAACTAGACGGTCTTGTTTTTACTAGTGCCCGTGCATCACCCAAGCACGATGGCAATTTTCGAAGTTTTTTCTAAAGCACAATGACAAATACTGGTTTAGATGCAAAAAATAGTAAAATGTTACCTACTCCCTCTATCCCAAATGACAATTTGTTTTAACTTTTCTACGTACATTACTTTTGCTATGTATCTAGACATATACCTATGTCTAGGTGTATCTAGAAAAATCAAAATAAATTATAATTTAGGATGGAGGTAGTAGATAGTATCCGAAAATAGATGGGACTACGTTGATTTCATTGACATCAACTGCCATCAAACAAGCAAACATGGCACATGCTTTGCTTACAAAAAAAAAATGTCTAAGATTCTGTTTGTTTGAGATTATAATCCACCTGGATCATATAAGTTAAGGTCCTGTTTGGCACAGCTCCACTCCTAAACTCCAGCAACTCCATCAAAAAATTCAGCCAAACACCCCAACTCCAAAACTCCATGGAGTTGCCAACTCCATGGAGCTGTAGTGCAAATGGAGGTGGAGTTTTGGAGTACCTCTTTTGCTACTCCAGAAACCACTCTTTTGAACCTCCTCGTGGAGTTAGTGGATAATTACCCACCAATGCCACTGATTACATAGAAAAAACGGTTCGTTCTATTTTCCTCCGAGACTCCACGCGCTCGTCTCCACCGGTCTCTACCGCGCTAGTGCCGCCCGTCGCTCCCGCCGCCGGCCGCCGTGGCCCCTCCGTCCCACGCGCCCCGGCCTTGGAGCCCCGCCGCCGGCCGCCCCCACCGCCGGCCGCACCCCCTGCCGCCCGCCCGATCCCCGCCGCCGGCCGCCCCCACCGCCGCCGGCCCGCGCCCCCGCCGGAT
>NC_028450.1:2830738-2889137 GCF_000263155.2 Setaria italica | reverse complement strand
GGGCCTACACCTCGCTAGCTTCCCGGTTGCTGGAGCAAATGAAGGCAAAGAACGGAAAATGCACAGGGCAAGAGGATGAGGCAAAGCCCAAGCAAATGTGTCCAAACCTGCTGGTTTCAAAGTTGTACGATCGTTGGAGCACGACTGCTGTTCTGCGGCTCGGGGCGCGGGGGGCAGTTCTTGAAAAGCCTGCCCAAAGAGCAAAGAGTAGCAGAACAGCAGTAGTGCTCAAACGATCCCACAACTTTGAAACCAGCAGGTTTGGACACATTTGCTTGGCCTTTGCCTCCTCCTCTTGCCCTGTGCATTCTCCGTTCTTTGCCTTCATTTGCTCCAGCAACCGGGAAGCTAGCGAGGTGTGACAGCGGCCGCAAGGAGAACAGGCAGAGGTAAACGCATTGTTCTTGTCCAGATCCTTGGATCTCTTTCTTTTAGCATTATGCTGCATGGTGCCAAGATTGTTCTTGGATTAGACAATGTATATAGGCCAACTTTTGCTCTCTAATTTGTTGCTCAACTCCTGTGGATGATGTCTGATGAGTGATGGGCAGGGAAGCGCCTATTTGGGCACATGCATGATGCACCACCGCACTTGCATTCCATTTTATAATGTCATGGAACCTCCCTCCAGAAAAAGATGTATATATATATTATATTCTGCAGAACTGTCGTGCATTTGGATTAGCAATTCCTTTCTTTATCACAACTAACTAGCAGCTGTGGATCATGGCCAATGATGGGGGGTGGTAAATCCCATGAACCTCTTATCCTGTTTCCTCGCAACTTGAGCAGCTCTCATGTCATGGTCATGCCATGCCATTCCAGTGTCCTCTAGCGTTGCCACAGTATATAGGATGGGCGTGGACGCCTGTATGGGGCGCCAACCGCCAACACCTTTGCCTTTGCTGCTCGGGAGAAGCTGCAGGGTCCCTCCATGTCTCTGATGGAGTGATGGTTTGTGAGAGAGGGGAGAGAGCCCAGGCCAGATAAATCTCTGTCTGACCCAGCAGCTCCAAGATCACGGACCTGCTCACTGGGGGCTTTGATGATGATGCTTGTAATGTTCGCAGCCGCCGCCCCACCCCCCCTGATTTCCTTTCAATACCATCATCATGATTCATGCATGCTTTGCTTACCTGAGAAGTGATAGCATCTCCCCTGCCGGCTAACCCCAATTGCTGTCTTGCTTCTTGTAGGTGTTCCATTTGGAAGTGCTCATGTTTCCATTTTAGGATGTGCATGGGGAGTTGAATCTTGAAAAGAGTTCTTGATTTTTTTTTTCTAATTTCTTTTTGGTTGTCTGTGTCTCCTTGGTTCTTGTGTTCGTCTTATATTATTGCTTCTGCTTGCTCCGGAGGAGGCTCATCTCTCAGGTCTCTAGCATCGAGCCATCGAGGTCTTTGCCTGCACTTCTATCGCATCTCACTCACAGTAGTATGCTGGAATTTTGTTAGGCTCCATGCACCTTTCAGTGACAGGATGATGCTACTGCCTACTAGTTATCAGAATCTCGAGCTCGTGGCTTTTATCCCTTCCTTTTTCTTCCCAGTGATCATATTGCAATCACCATGGGGATCCTTTTAGACCTTGTACGGCTTGTTATGAGCAGTTGCACATCTTCTTTTGATCTAAAAAAATGATCTTATTCATGCTGCTGTTGCAGGTGTGCTGAAATCACAGCTATTTTTTCGAGATTCCCTGACCCACAACTATAATGGCGAGCAATCCGTCTATGTTTTCGCCAATCGGGGTGGATGCCATGACTGGCGGCTACTTCATGGTGGGCGGCGGCGGCGGCATGATGAGCGCCGATGTGCCGCACTTCCACCCGAGCGTGCTTCTTGAGCACGGCGGCTTCGGGTTCGGCCTCGGCGACGCGGCAGTCGGCGCCACCGCTACGGCGTCGGACCTGGCCGCGAACAACGTCATGCTGGCCTCCTTCGCCAGCCAGCTCGTGGCTACCGGCCCCGCGCCGCAGGATGATCTTATCGCCGGGAGGACGCCGCCGGAGGAAATGGACGAGGGGTATGGCGCCGACAGCGGGGTCAGCTGTGTCGCGGCGAACCTGCAGTGCCCCGGCCACTCGGGCGGCGCCATGGCGGTTTGGCCGTCGTCGTCGTCCAAGAAGCCGGCCGGCACTTGGAGCAGCGCCGGCGGCTCAAGAGCCGTCTCGGTCCACGCGCCGTACCACCACCTCACCACACTCCCCGAAGTTGCCGGTTTCCACTACCCCCTAGCCGCTGCCGCCGCCGCCGCCGCCGCCGCCGTCATTGCGCCGGCGTCGAGCGAGCTGTCGCTGACCCTGTGCTCCAAGTCGTCCCCGGACAGCGGGCTGAACGCCGCCGGCCAGTGCTCGTCGGGAGCCAGCCGCTCCGCGCTGACGGAGCTGCACCCGCGAGCGCGCAGCAGGCCGGCGGCACACTTCTCCGTGGTGGTGGCGCGCTCGCGGTACGCGGCCGTGGCGCAGGAGGTGCTCAACGACGTCGTCGGCCACATGCTAAACGGCGTCGCGGCCGCGGCCGCCGACTCGTGCAGCGGCATCGACGGCGGAGGCTCGGCCGGCGCGCCGTCCGTGGTGAGCTCCTCGAACCGGCTCATGGCCTCGTCCGAGGACGCCGGCGAGCGGAGGGGCGAGGCGCAGAGGGTCAAGAGCGACCTCCTCAAGCTGCTTCAGCTGGTGAGCGTTCGTCCACGCTATTCCTCAAAGCAAATTTCACTGCATTTTTCATGCTCTATACTTCTATTCAGATTATTTTTAAGCATTTCGAATTTTCGATGATGGTGATGATTTGCAGATGGATGAGAAGTACAACCAATGTTTGGACGAGATCCAGAGCACGACGGC
Organism: Setaria italica; assembly: GCF_000263155.2. Lineage (NCBI taxonomy): Eukaryota > Viridiplantae > Streptophyta > Magnoliopsida > Poales > Poaceae > Setaria > Setaria italica. Next base: position 2,886,292 of record NC_028450.1, on the reverse strand, counting down.
CAAGTTCAACGCGCTGATGCATTCGGGGGGCGGCGCCGGCGGCGGCAACGGCAGCATCTGCGCGCCGTTCGCGCACCGCGCCGTGTCGGCGGTGTACCGCGGCCTGAGGCGTCGGATCGCCGGCCAGATCGTGGCGGCGGCGACCCGAGCCACCGGATGGGGCGGCGAGTCGTCGTCGTCGGTGACCGCGGCTGGCGGCGACGCGGAGCGGAGCTGGGAGTCGGAGTTCATCAAGAAGCACTGGGCGGCGCAGCAGCTGCGGCGCGGCGAGCAGCAGTGCTGGCGGCCCCAGCGCGGCCTGCCGGAGAAGTCCGTCGCCGTGCTCAAGGCCTGGTTGTTCGAGAACTTCCTGCACCCGTAAGTCCATGACCTCGCCTGCATGCCTGTCGATTAACGTGGCGACGAATCGACATTGTTGATCACAATCAGATTGGTGATCTGCTCAGGTACCCGAAGGACCATGAGAAGGACGTGCTGGCTGGAAGAAGCGGCCTCACCAGGAACCAGGTACAAGCTTTTCACTCTGCCTGAAAAAGGATCAAACTCGATCAAATTCATTTCAAAATTGAACTTTCCGGTGACGGATTTGAGTGATTGTGTGTTGGCAGGTGTCGAACTGGTTCATAAACGCGCGAGTTCGTCTGTGGAAGCCGATGATTGAGGAGATGTACCAGGACCTGAAGAAGAGCTCGGGTGTCGGAGGGCAGGGGCCGGCAATGGAGCCGCACACGAGCAAGCGTCGAATTTGCGAGCTAGAAGGCCAGTGAACTCCATAGCTAGCTGCATTTGGGAGCTTTTCTAGCACTCAACTCCTGCCATGCTGCCATTGATCTGTTATTGGCCCTTGTAATTTCCTACTGTTATGTACATATCATTGCCAATGCCAGCATTTTCCAATAGATCCTCAGAGCATCCTGGTTGATGCACTTGGAACCGCTGAATGAATTGAGCATACACTCTTGTTCAGTTGGTCATTCAGGCTTCAGGTGGTGATTCTAGTTGGCAATGTGGGCAGTTTCAGATAAGGGCAGATTCCATGCTTGTTTGTTGTCTGGTTCTACAAGTTGATAATGTCAGCAAATTTGGAACTTGTTCTCGCTAGGATCATGACTCATGAGAGAATTCCAGCGAATTTAGAACACACTATCAAACTTGAACTGCGATAAGTACCCCGAACATGACAACGTAGCCATAAGTCATCGAGTCGTGAATTGAGATTTTGAAGAGAGAAATATCATAGGGAAGCCACTCCTTTGGGGGAATTGTGAAAAGAAAAATCTATAAAACACATTTCCAAGTTACGGAAATTCTCAGGAATCTCAATACTTGTAGGGGTAAAACTTCAAGGCCAAACGTGACTTCGTTTATACAAGATAATCAATTCATAAAAGAAACTAAAAGAACAATAAGGTCGGCACAGACTGTTTCTCTGTACTTTCTTCCTTTGCGGAGTCGTTTGGTTGTGAAATTTTTAATATGCTTGTATTTTCCAAGCAACACTATCTAAGGACTATTACAGTTTTTAATTTTGTTGTGGGTTTCTTACAGTTTCACCGATTTTATTTTCGTCAGATTTTGATAGGCTTGGTTGCCCAAAGTACAATGCGATACAGTTGTTGATTGGACTATCCGCATTACAACAGGAAGCTACTTGTTGGATCGTAGCTAGCATTTAGGTAGCGCCCCATTTCTCGATCAGGATGTCGTCCAAATTCGCCACGTGAAGGCCATGAAGGCACATGAGATGTTGGGCCTGGGCCTGATTTAGAGCTCGTTTGGTACGGGAACTTCAGCTTCGCAGCTGTAGCTGTAGCACGCGGAGTCGAAGTCGCGGGGAACATTTTTTGAGCTTCACCTCCTGCCTAGTTCATTTCGAGGTCTCGGTATTCCGTTCTGACTTCGTGCTACAGTAGCGCACAGTGCTAAATAGTGCGTGTTACTGTAGCGTGAAGCCGAAGCCCTTTTGGCCTAAGCCATACCAAAGGGAGCCTTATGGTGTCTTCGTGCATGCAAGTTGGAGTTGTTGTGACACTTTATGAAAACTAAAATATTAACAATCATGTGAAAAATAAGGATAACTACATCAGCATCTGACTGCAGCATTCAGGTTTTTTGAAACATTCAGATTTTTAAAAGAAAAAAAGATAATTGGAGACTCCTTGGGATCCTTCAGGTGAAATCATCTGTGATCCTACGTGGACACTTTAAAAAAACACAAAAAATCCTAGAAATTCTTAAAAAAAGTAAAATATCTAGCCATCAATTAGTAGACTAAAATCATCATAGGTATTGGATCTATTATATTTTCTAAAAAATTACCCACCTATGCTATTATGAAAATAGCATAAAGTAACCCTCTAAATCTGTATCTAAATTACCCACCTTTGCCATTATATAAAATAAACTAAAATAATCACTAATCTTCATCAAAATTACCCATTTATGCCATTGTAAAAATAATTTAAAATAACCCCCTAAATTTGCAACTAAATAGCCTACAACTAATACTTAAAAATAACTTAAAATAACTTCTTAAATTTTGCATCTCATATGTTATTACATGAGGTAACCTTAAATTCTAATCAAATCACCTTCATTAAAAATATAAATAAATAAATAATTCTAAATCGTCTATTTCTTACACTATTTTTGACACAACTCAGCAGGGAAGCCCCTACCTATTTTTTATATAATTTTTTTATTTCAAACCCGTTTAATTCGCTCCCACGGGGAGTCGAACCCGGGCCTGCTGGGTGCTACTCAAGTGCTCTAACCATTAGGCTAAAAACTCTTTCGCATTTCTTACACTATTGATATATGGTATAATAATATATGATATAATAATTAAAGTTTATACCCATGACGTGTGTCACCACTTATAAATATATAGAGAAAGTGCTGAGGATATGGATTTCAATGTTAAAATTATATCTCAAACTTAGGGTCCATGAAAAAAATTCAAGCTTATACCTATATTGCAAAGTGAAAAGTTCAAGATTATAAATTTTGCTGAAAACATTGTAGAGTAACTACTAACTAAAATCTATCATAATCGGATGAGAATAATAAGTATATATCTATATAAGTATCATGTTCAAATATTTAACAAATAAGAGGTATCTCAAGGTAACAATTTTTTAGTAGCGTGGCTTTATTTTTTTTCTCCACCGGAGACTCCCAATTAGTTCTCACGAGACATGCTAGAAAAAAAATCAAATCCTAGAAATTCTCAAAAAAATCAGAAACATCAAACATCAATCCTCTAAATTCTAATAATCATAGTCATTGGTCTCCTAGAAATTCTCAAAAAAATTAGAAACATCAAACATCAATCCTCTAAATTCTAATAATCATAGTCATTGGTCTACTATATTTTTCAAAAAGTTACCCACCACTATCATTATGAAAATATTCTACAATAAACCCTAAACCTATATCTAAATTACTCTGCCATTATAAAAATAATCTAAAGTAACCCATAATATTCATCCAATTTACTCATGCATATTATTATAAAAGCATAACTTAAAATATCATTCTAAATTTGTATCTAAGTTACCCACATATATTATTATTAAAAGTAACCTAAAGTAAACACCTAAATCTTAATCTAATTATCTTCGTATGCATTATACAAAAATGTTCAAATGTAAACTAATATATGATTCTAATTAAATTACCTATTTATATCACTAATGATATAGAAATAATAAATTAAGGTATACACGCATGATGGACATCACCATGTAGACCATTTATACATGCATGTGAGGAAGTGACGTAAAATATTGATTTTATGCTAAACACAATGTGTGGAGATGCGATACTAAATAAAAAAGTGTGAATGTGGATGAAAAAGTGTATGGAGTAATTAATAATTAAAAATCATCATAATTAGATAAAGATAAGTACACATCTATATGAGTATTATGTTGAAGTATTGAAAAAAAATAAGAGAGTAGTAGGTAAACAATTTTTATTATTAGTTAGGAGTTTAGTTTCTAAGTAATTTTTAAATATAATAGTTTTTAAAAATATTAGCTAATGTGGGAGCACGGGTTGATGGACTAGTATATAGAAACCAAGTTCTTAAAAGAAAAAAAAGAGAAAAGATGACAGAGAGAGCAAACACAATGTTAAGTTCATCTAGACATTCACTGATAGAAAGAGAACTAGTGGATGACCTGAATTGTTAATAGAGGTGGTTTTAATACCGGTCTACTAAAAAAATACTCTATCAAATTCTATGTTTGATGCTGCGTGTCTTATTTATTCGATGTGTCCAGTGTCAATTGATAGAGAGGTAAATGAGATGACAATGGTTAATTTTAATATTGAGCGACCGAAACTCCCATATACATTCATAGAGATGCTACCGTGATTATTAACACCAGAACACCGAAGAGCAGAAGGGGTGGTAACATCGGAGATGTTCCCATGTTACTACAAGTCCACACCCTATTTAAGCTACATAAATCAACGTGAAAGCATACGTACACTCTCATTTTCATGTTTCAAAGATAGGATGATAAAACTTCTATGAAATTTACCAATTGTCCAATTCCGAGGAGCACGTCAATCATGGAGAAAGGCATTCACGGGCTCTAGACACGCAATGAGCACATGTGACAGCAAGAATTCATACAAACCCGAACGATTGAAACAGTGTTGGCAGTGGACGTAGGACATGGTGTTGGCCGATTGTTGTAATAGGAAATTTGGCAATAGAAGCAATAAGATTAGTAACACAAATACCTTATCAAGTAAAATAAAAAATAAACTTTACAAATTACACACTTTAGAACATAAAGATATATTTAAATATTGACTTATGGTTAATTACTCATGAATATTTAAGAACGCGTAGCTAGCAACCTTGCAATAGCATAGGTTGATAGACTACTATACTAAATCAAATGAATAATATAATAAAAACCAAATGAAGTATAACAGATCATAGAGATGAGCCTATAGAATTAGAATTGATTATACTATTTACTTTCACTCCCGTTCAATTCATACGAACTTAAGTGGTTCACATTTAGGCAAAGAGGGGGCACATGCCCCTATTTACATTTGAAGTTTAAGATAACATTTTATCAACAAATCATGCAAAAAACTAAATTAGGTAATGAGAAGGAAATAATGGTGCACACGATTTGTGGTGGATGAATAATACTACATCGGATGACACGCTTGTGACACAACAGGTAACTAAACAAGTGAAATATGGAAAGACAATATGCTAGTAGTTAATATTAATTGAACTAAAAATGAAATTACAAAAAAGTAGCTCAATAAGAAAATAAACACACATTTGTCTTTAAGCGTACTACATCTCCAAATATAAGTAAAGACACCACCTAGTGCTTCCTATAAAGTGATTTGATTATTATTGCATATACGTCCAAAAGGACTAGTGAGAAGGAACATACGGATTGGACAACATAGTATGACCTTGAAAAAGGTTTAAGAGAAAAAAAAAGACAAACAAAACCAATGTTGCCAAGGGGCCATTTGCCCCCCTTTCCCCACCCCCATGCTCAAAATACTTGTTGTATGATTTACATATAAAATTATTGAAACTTTACATTATTTAGCCTCTAGCATAAAATAAGCTTGTATGATACAACTTACTCACCCCCTATTTTATTCTAATTTTAATTTGGGTCGTTCTAACAAGGAACCCTTACAGTTGAAGGTTGAAGGTTTCAGGCACCTATGACCTTGGTGTTTGAACCTCTATGAATGGTACCGACGTTTAGCCTGTTATTTATGTGGCTGTTTTTTAATGGTAGGTGGCGTGCTGTCCTTGATAGAAGCAAATGAGATGGCTCCGTTAATCTTAAGATTTGGCGAGACAATTTTTCACAGACGTTCATAAATGTGCTATTAGCCTATTGTGATTGATAACACTAGAACACCCAAAAAGCTGAAAGAGGTAATAGTATTGGAGATGTTCCCCGGTATACCTTGAGAGGCTTTAGTCCGGATTTGTGTTACAAATTGGGACTAAAGGATCACCTTTAGTCCGAACCGGGACTAAAGAGTCCCCAAGGATTATGAAATTTAGATTCGGAACTAACGTAGCATTAGTCCCGAGTTCAATTGTTCTGAGATTTTTGTTGAGAATCGAAGACTAATTTTTCAGTAATGTTACTCAAACTCCATTGCCCCATATAAGCGGAGTTTTCTAATGAATAGTGACTTCGAAGATTCGACTTATGGTCTCGTCTAGGCTAAATAAAGACACACGTACAGCATGAAAAACAAACATGCTATCTTGAGAATCTTAGGTTGAAAAACCAAACTTATATGAAACCTACCAATTTCGCCAACTCCACGGCAGGGACGGAGCTTGACCAAAGTAGGCCATGATGGCCATGACCCCTGGTTTAGGAAATTTCTTTAAGAGTCTCATAGTTCTACCGTTTAAGCACATACAAAATGGTAAGATGGCCCCTCTAAACCTCTATTTTGCGTAGTTGGTCCCCTCTCACTTTCCATCCGAGCTCCGCCACTGCTCCACGGGGAAGCACATCGTCAACCGCCGCCAGAGGCATTCACCGACTCCGGACGGGCAGAACAACAAGCACACTCGAACAGCGATAATTCAATGCCAGCCCGGACGAACGATACGGTTCTGGCCAGTGTAGCCTAGCCTTGTAGGAATACTGTCACTTTGTCAGCCACGCATTGCGTTGTGAGCTGACGGTTCATGGCAGGCATTCCTGTCCTGCAGGACATGGCCGGGCAGTGCTTATAAAATGCATGGGTCCAATCCGATCCCCAAATCCAAAGTTCCAAAGCCAGTGGAACGGTGAGGACGACACGGATCTGATTGTGCGCGTCACTCGTTGCTGAGACCGACGCATCGTCAGCGTTACACTCTGGGCTCGTTTACCATGGCTGCAGTCGTGGTTGAAATAGCTATAGCTAGATTTTTTCGTGAAGCAGCTTTTTTAGCTTCAGCTTATCTAAATGTAAAAATATTTAGTAAAATAATTTCTCCTAAATATGTAACAGATAAAATTGTTGAAATATCTATAATACCCTTATCTTTTTATTTTTATTTTTTATTTTTCTTTTTTCTTCCCTTATTTTTTCTCCTGTCTTTAGTTTCCCTTCTCTCCCTTATCCACTCCTCCTCCGCCTCTTGCCCTCCTTTTCCATGTTGCTCGGCTCTCGCTCGATCCCCCGCCTCGCCTCCGTCCCCCGTGCTGCTGGCACCTTCTGGCCGCACCTCCTCCCCTGCGCCGCTTCCACCTCGCTCCCAACGCTGGCCGCCTCCACCTCGCATCGCAGCGCCCGCCGCCGACCACCTATGCTGTGGCAAGCACGCGGGACCTCACGCCGGCAGCGAGGCTGGGCAGGGCCACATCGATGGCCGCGGCGTCTAGCCGTCCAGGTGAGGCTGTAGCAATTTTTCTATAATTGCGTCCAACTTCATAGGTATTTTGGTCTGCTGGGATGCAGGTTGGGGAGGAACCCGCGGGGAGTTAGTTTTTTCGGCTCCCCCTCCCTCAAATGGCTCCAGATAGTGAATTTTGGGAGGCTTCTTTCCTGAAACTATTTTCGATTTCTGTAGGTGGAGAAGTTCCAGCCGAAATCCTGCCAAAGCGGGCCTTAGTCTACGCCAATTCTTCTTATGAACGACGAAGTGCGACGAGTTGTGACCTGTGACCATGGATGGATGGATCAACTACTACAGTACTCAGTACTCCTATGACATAGCATCGACGACATCGATCTTCTCATGGTCCTGACATCTACTCTCAGTCAGATTCGTGGACTGCATGTTCTTCCTTTGTTGGCAGCAGTATTCACTACCTCTACTCATTCAGCATCTCTGCCGGTATAGAATGACTGCGAGTGAGAGATGTTGACTACACGCTGCATCGATCATCATATATTCGTATATACTGAAGTCTGAACCATCAACCATCCATGCAGATGCAGCGTAGAAAGGAGGCCCTTTTTCAGCTGGGACAGGCAGAGGCTACAGGCTACAGGGCCAATCTGAATTCGAATCAAATTCAGACAGCACAATCACATGCCAGGCCCGGCTTTTAGCCGCTAGCTCTAGCAGCTGAGCTGCTGTAGCCGGCGACAGGGCACAACGCTACGACCGCCGAGCTCGTCAGGTAGCTGTTGCGAGCAAATATCCTTGTCAGTGAAGCAGACGCAGTGGCCTCTGTTCCCGTGTATACTGTTACTACTGTGCTGTGAGCTCAACACTCCACCGCTTCTTCCCTTGGACTCGTCACGTCAAGGGCACGAGGAAAGCCGTTGCCGCGTGCCCTTCTCGCGTCGCGGGCCGGATACGTGGGGCACTCGTCGTACTCTCTAGGGCGGGCTTGGTTCCTGGCCGCAACCTGCCACGCCTCAGGTTCGGCGCCGCCGCACTTGTGGCGTTAAAAACGGGCGCCTAAGCTTTGGCGAGCCGTGTGGCGCGCCGCAGGTTACGCGGAAACCAAGCGCTGGTCAGATTTTTTGCGGCGGCGCCTCACATGTGGCGTGGCGACGTATGGCTGGAACCAAGCGCGCTAGTCTCTCTTGGCCCAAGCCCATGCTTTGTGGACAACACGGCTCGAATCTTGGATCCAGATGGAAATAGTTGGTGATTCAGAATTTTTGCATTTAAGGAGAATTCAGCGTTGAACATGGAAATCTAGATTCCGAGGTACTTTCAATATGAGTAACCTTGTCGCTACGCTTGGAAAAGAGATGGTTTCACATGAAAATGGCTCGATTTCATAAAAATTCAGGGAAGAGTCGCCATGGCGGACAATGCTTCAGAGGTTTTTTAAAAAATTGTCTACCACATGACAATCTCAACCCTCCCTTTGTCGCCATCCCACCTCTCCTTCTTTTCGTTTTTAACTTCTCACGGTTGGATGTGGTTATGATAAGGGTCATGGTCCGATCATACTTCATTTATTTCTACTGACTTATTTAAGACTGAGAAAAATTCAAGTATATATTGTATGTTTTGGTTCTTGTTATGAAACAAATTATATGCATTGTAAACATAATTTTAAGGAACTGCAACTCACCAACTAGTTGCCATGCGCCAATGCAAGTAATCCTTGTAGAATGCAAAACTAAGCGCTTCCGCAGTATGGTAGTAGTACACAACACGGCAGCAACGTTTCGCGAGATGCGGATGAGTCGGAGCAATTAAGGCCAGGCGGGCTGGCTAATCACGCTGCCATTAAGCTTCCTGATGGATCCAGGGAGCTAGGCAAAGCAAGGCCATCACCTTTTGTTTTTTGTTCGAATTATGATTCGCGCGATTCATCTCATCGACCGATCTGATGGAGCACACCCAGTGCTCGTCTATATATTGAGGTGGTGTAGGAGTATCTGTTGTCATCTTGTGGAGGTTGTGGTTAGGACAGACTGAAAAACCGCACCTAACTATGCTTATGTCAACCTTAACGGTTAACAATACATGCAGCGGCAAGATTCAGATACTACAGCAGAGCTGAGCGTGGTTGAGCTGATGATGAGGTCCTCTCCGGTAGACCCTGTTTATCCATCTTTACTCCCTCCGTCCCAAATTCTATATTATTTTAGCATTTCTAATCCTAGGATAATAACTTTTACTTATTCATTTATTCATTTAGATATACACATTATTAGAAAAATGATCCTTCATCCCCAGCGTTAGTATCGAGGCCATGTAGACTTTATACCGGTTGGTGTTACAAGTACTAGAACCTTTGGAGCATTAGTATTGGGTGGTAACAAAGAGTTCTTCACGATTTAATACAAAAGAGAAACAACTCTTACCTATGTGGTGTGTAGGTAAGATGGTAAGGAAGGTACGCGTGGGGTTTGAGGTCCCGGATTCGAATCCCACATACCATGCACGTATGTATTTCACATGAAAATCCACGATTTGTGACTTGCACATGAGCCTCTCGGGTGGAATAACCATCCTTTAGTAACGAACTCGCAGTACCGGTTGCGAACCTGGTACTAAGAGGATCTTAGACTTGGTACTTAGTGACACTATGTCTTCTAGGTATTAAAGAAACAAATCTAGGTACCACATGGCTAGAGCCCTACATGCAAAGTTTTCTTTCAAAGCATGAGTTTCGCTATATTTTCTTATACAATTCTAGAAAATTAACTCCCAAATTCCAGCAAGCCCGGCCCTTATCATGTGCAAATTTTTAAAGCAGGCATAAGTAATAGTGGGAATATTGCAACGACTCCTTTAATATTTAAATATCTTGAAAATATATCTGAGAAGGAGATATTCTTGTTATGAAATGTAGGGCCGTGACGCATGGTTCTTTGCAGAAAATATAATGGATTCGTATGCCATAAATAAAATAAAGTTAGCTATTAACAAGAAAAAAAAGGTGAAAAGTAGCAACACGAGTCAGCACTTCTATATACTACTCACTACAAAATCAAAATGAGAACAATCAATAGTTCATTGTCTTAGGAGTATTATTATCTGTTTTTTGACGGTTCTGGGTTGAGTAAGAGTTGACCTGAATTAATTCTCAAGTTAAGACAGTGTAACCTAGATTAATTATGCTTATGTCAACCTTAACAGTGCTGCGGCGGCAAGATCCAGGTATTATAGAAGTATATAGATGTTGATGCTACAGGCCTACAGCCAATTAAGTCTTCTTCACAACATATGATGAATGACGAATTCCGTAGAAATCTCATGGCTCAAGCTACTTCCAAGGATTCCAGAAAATTAGATTAACTTTAATTAATCTAGAATTCTTTGTGTTGTTAGTATCACTACGCCAGATTTGATTTGTGCTAGCACAGACAATTTAGCGTGCTGACGGGCGTGATTGGCACCCGCCAGCACAAAGTTTCGTTGGGCCGACGGGGAAGCACCCGCCAGCACAGAAGCCACTGTGCTGGCGGGCGACCCAAGCACCCGCAAGCACCCGCCAGCACAGATGCACCCCATCTGTGCTGGAGGTTGGCTTATGTCGCTCGCCAGCATAGAAGATACCATGCTTGCGGGCGACCTAAGCACCCGCCAGCACAGATGCACCCCATCTGTGCTGGCAGTTGGCTTATGTCGCTCGCCAGCACAGACCTTGCCCATTTATGACCGTGGGCATCTTCTTCCCCAGGCAACTTTCCATTTGGAGCTTGCCTGAGAGGAGCTCGGGAAAAGCTCCAAAAACACCAAATCTAAGGGGGAAGGTTTTGCTCTTGATTTCTTTGGAGGAGGTGGCTATATAAGGTGACTTTATGCCATTCTAACCTTCCTTTTCAACTTCTATCCATCATTTCTAGCTTTATTGGGTTGTCATCTAGATCTAAATCTAGACCTAGAAGAGAAAGGAGGGAAGAGAGAGAAAATAACTAGAAATGGATTATTTTTGTAAATAAAATTCTATGGACATATTATAACCATTACAATGCTATATTTGTTATTTTAATGTAATATAGAATTGAGTTTAATTATATTTTTCCTACTTATTAATTATTACATCCATAGTTTTAATTAATGAAGTTGATTGAATTAATATATAATTGAGTTTGATTTTTTCCTTCTTCTTATTAATTATTACATCCACGGTTTAATTGAGTCTCATTTAGGGTAATATAGAACTGATTTTTATTATATTTCTTCCTACTTATTAGTTACTACATCCATAGTTTTAATTAATGAAATTGAGTGAATTAATATATAATTGAGTTTGATTTTTTTCCTTCTTCTTATTAATTATTACACCCATGGTTTAATTGAGTTTCATTTTGAGTAATATAGAATTATTTTTTATTGTATTTCTTCCTAATTATTAGTTACTACATCCATAATTTAATTTAGTTTATAGAATTGCGACCCATAGCTCATTAAATTTGTTAATATAACATAGAATTCTTGTCATAGGTTGTTAAAGATGGATCATAGAGCATGGATGTATGGCATACGGAGACATTCGCATACTTTCATATCAGAGGTGTCAATGTTTGTGGAGGCTGCGAAGAAGCACGCTCGCATTTGCAAGACAAAGTAAATACGTTGTCCGTGTTTTGACTGTAGCAACAATATTGTATGGGAGGATACTGATGTCATCAAGAGGCATTTGATAAAGCGAGGGTTTGTGGGTGGATACACAATTTGGTCCCACCATGGTGAGGTATGAGGTACTTTCAACAACACAGATATTGATACTCACTGTGATGAAGTGGGTGGTGATGATGCAAATTAAAATGATCATGTTATGATGGATGGTGATTATGACCGTGGAGATCAAAATGGTGATCAAACAGATGCGTGTGTGGAACCACAGGTGGGCAAGGAACGTGATGTTGATATGGAGGACATGTTGCACCACATTGAACTGGAAGTGTTTCTAGGGAGTGCTAAAGGGTTAGAGAATTTCGAGATACTTAAGAAGGCAACAAAAGACCATATGTATGTGGGATGTGGGAAGGAGTGGACAATGTTGCGTTTCGTCCTTCATCTTCTGATTCTAAAGGCTAAATTCGGCTGGTCAGACAATAGTTTCAATGATCTCCTTACTTTGCTGGGCAATTTGCTCCCGAAGCCTAACTTTATGCCAAAAACACATACGAAGCAAAGAAGATTATCAATCCATTGAAGAAGCATGTGCAAAAAATACACGCGTGCAGGAACCACTGCATATTGTACCGCGGTGAGTATGCGGTATTGGAGAAGTGTCCAAATTGCGATGCTAGCCGTTACAAAAGTAATGCCGATTTCTGTGAGGACCGTTCCGGTTCCTCCATCGGGAATAAGAGGAAGAAGGTTGCAAAAAAAACTGCTGGTGCTCAAGTGGAGGACGAGTCCTGTATAGGTACTCACACGGCGACTCAGTGCAGAGTCCCTACCTTGGTGATGTGGTACTTGCCGGTGGTGGACCGTCTAAAGCATTTGTTCTCAAACCCAAAGACCGCTGAAATGATGACTTGGCATGCTGATCGTCCAGTAAAGGATGACGGAAAGCTTCAACATCCTTCCGATGCTCGCCAGTGGAGGACCTTTGATGCTAAACATCCAGAGTTTTTAGATGAAAAAAGGAATATATGGTTCGCATTGAGTACAGACGGCATGAATCCGTTTGGTGAAAGAAGCAACGCGCACAGCACATGGCCAGTGCTGATGACCATATACAACCTTCCACCATAGCTTATTCACAAGAGAAAGTTCCTTTTGCTAACCATTCTCATACAAGTCCCAAAGCAACCTGGCATTGACATAGATGTTTTTCTTGAGCCATTGATGGAAGATATGCAGAAGCTTTGGGAAGATGGGGTTCGGATGTGGGATGAGTACATACATGAGCACTTCACACTAAGGCAATTATCTTTGTTACCATCAATGACTATCCCGTCCTATTTGCCCTAACAGGTCAGGTAAAAGGTAAGAGAACATGTGTAGTTTGCTTGGATGGAACATCATATGTGTACCTTAAGGGATCTATGAAGGCAGTGTTCATGCGGCACATGCGCTTCTTGTTGAAGACGCCCAAATACCGCAAGATGAAGGAATTTTTTTTGATGGCACTAATAAGAATGATTTTGCTCCAAAATCGGCTATGGGTAAAATAGTATTTGAAATGTGCGAGAAGGTCAAGTTCAAACTCGGTAAGAAGTCATTAGGTGGTGCTAATAATTCGGAAAGGGGAAGGAAGCAGGCTGAAACTACAGACATCGCAGACGTGTCGTTTATGAAGATGTCTATCTTCTTTTAGTATTTGCCATACTGGCGAGAGCTGGCGGTGCGCCATGCCATTGATGGGATGCATCTTCAGAAGAATGTGTTCGATAGCACCATCGGATTCTTGAGCTTATCAGGCAAGGCAAAAGATAGACTAAAATCACGTAAGAAACTGGATGCATCTTCATATTTATTGATATGCATAAATTCATGAATATAAATATGTATAAATTGTGAAAGGAAAAGTTTGGTGTACAAATATTTATTGATATGCATAAATTCATTTTAATTGCAAATATGACAATTTTGCATATTAAGAACAATGGACAACAATGAGAACAATGTTGAATCCTCCAAGGAGGATTCTGATTCTGACGACGATTGTGGATCGTATTCTACTCCACCTGAGTACGAACCAAGCCCACCTAGGTCTCGCAGGCGTCTAGATGAAGATGACTTTGAATACGATCCAACCGTGGATTATTAGGTACCTGCATGCACATTCATATACTAGCTAGTGATGTGTTTGTTGTTCACATGTAGATGATAAACTCCAACTATTGTTTTCTCTATAGAATGATGACCAATCCCCAGTTCATTCCCCACCGTGACATCGTAGAACATCTACTCTGCATGAAGAGGAGGTACATTCCTCTGCACCACAACATTCGGCTACTACTACTTCTAATACTAATCCGAAAAGGAAACATGGGAAACGAAGCCGAAACCAACCAAATCCCTAAAAAAGGTATTCTCGTAATAGAAGAGCTTGACGCTAAAGGTGAGCCCATATTACCTGAGGGGATATCTGTTAGGTTTCGGAACATATGTGGAGCTATTGTTAGGGATAAATTGCAGACCTAGATCACGACTAGTAATTGGAAGAATGTGCTGACCACTACAAAGGATGCATTGTGGGCCACATTGAAAGAAAGGTTCACTTTTTCTGAAGGTCAAGAGAAATTCGCAAGAAACTTTGCTGAGGGCCTCCTTGGGAGATGTTTCAGGAATTGAAGGACTACTCTTAATAAAGAATATGTACAAAAAGGCAAGAATGCTAGGGAAGACTTCGGTAGGATTCCTCCAGAAATGTGGGAAGAGTTCATACAACAGAAGAACATGCTGGAAGCAAAAATCCTGAGCGAAGAAAATACCATGAAGGCTATGAAATTCGCCCAGAACCCCCATCACTTGGGTGTGGGAGGGTACACAGCCAAGATCGCTAAATGGAGGAGAGAGGAAGAAGAATGGAGGAGAGTTTGTTTACCGGATATATTTGAAGGCTTGGATGAGCGCAGCAGGAATTGGGTACTAGCTCGAATTCCGAAAGTAACACTCGAAGACAAGGTTAAATTCAAACACCCAACAATAGATGAAATTTACGAGAGGTTGGAACAGCTCGCCGAGGCGCAAAAGAAGGGTCTTTTCAACTCGGACAGGGAGAAAGATAAAGCTAACCGCCGTGATTAGAACCCGCGGAGCACTGTGGGCGTGTTCGAGGGATGTCATCAACATTGCCCTAGGGTAATCATTCCCCAACGACCAAGCAAGCTACCGGAAGCACAATCGTTATAAGAAAAACCTTCAAGAGAAGATGAGAGAAATCACCAAGCAATAGTTCATGGAGTTCTTGGCCAGCCAGCACCTAGCAATAGTGGCTGAACCGACAGTATCCAATGGTCAATGACAGGCAGAACCAACCATGCTGTTTGCCCACACAGGATTCGTTGCTCCGAGTAGTGATGACTCCATTGCAAATGTGAGGTATCCTGTTGATGACATACAAGTGGATACACCATGCAGGTTGGTTATTGTAACGACCTTGGTTAAATCAGCCGAGTTAATCCTAATCCGAGTCCCTAATCCCGCTGACTCAGCTCCCCTGAGCTTAAACGCTCAACCTCCAGTTCCCGGTCCCGACCCCTAAAAACCCAACCAGAACCACCGGTTCCTTCTAAGTCTCAACAGCAGTGTTCCTTTCCATCTTGAGCAGAGGAGAAATCGAGACTGATGGGTGGACCTGCAATCTTTTCCCGGATCACCCGAGGCAGATGCGCCCGAGCAGCATGCGCCGCTTCAGAGCTTCCCCGCCGCGTGGCTTAATCCCACTGACGCCCGCCGCTTCGCCCAGTCGCCGGCCGCGACAGGATGAATCCGCGCACCCTCCTCCCCAATCACCGCGGAAGCCCCTCTGCAACCCTTTCTTCCTCGCCTCGTCTCGCTCGCGCCCTCACCGGCCACGCCATGGTGCCACGTCGCCGCTGTGACAGAGCTTTGCCGCTGCTGCGTCAGACCGCCTCGCGGCTCGCGCCCATCATCTCGCCGGATCCCCGACTGCAAGCCCCGATGCCTTCTGGCTTTTCCGCGTCTCCACAGTCGCGCCGCCCATGAACTCGCTACGCGACAATTCCTCCCTCGCCAACCCCGACTCCGGCAGCGACAGCTCCTTTTCTCGCCCCACCAGTGACGTGCTCCGGCAATGCCGCCGTTTTGCACTTGCCCGCGCCACCGCTCGCCCTGTCTTTTCACCTGTTGCAACCTCGCTTGTAGCACCGTTCTCCCTGTCACATCAATCAAATCCGCCGCTCGACGACGCTCGCCTCCGCCAAATCTCAACCCCGGCAAAACCGCGCCTGCGCCGCCTTGTCTCCAGTGCCCAATGGCCGAAGACGCTATCTCCGAAGTTCTGTTCCGCCGCCCATCGCCGCTCAATCGCCGCCATGGCAGCGCACTCCATCCTTTTCTTCCGGTCTTCATGCTACTCCAACTCTCTCTCTTCCGCGCCGCTATAAAAAAGAATGCCAGAGTTCCACCGGAATTCCTTCGCCATTGCTGTTTCACCGCCCCTACTCTGAGCACACTTGAGCAATCCCACTGAAACTCTTGAGAAGTTCCCTTCTCCGCTCAGACCCGCTTCTCCCCAACCCGTCCAGCCGTCTACTCCTCCGCACTGTGCTAGAGCTTCCTTGTTGCCCACAAGAAGCTCTGCCGCCGCCGAAGCACCGCCGGACATCGCCGCCGCCTAAGCCTTGGTGCTTAAGACCTTCCGCCCAAGTATGCTCCTTCCCGACCCCAAAGCTTCACCAGTAGGCCCAAAGGTAAACTGTCGACCCCCTTCTCGGTTCGCCCGACCCCTTTTTCCGTCTCGCCCGACCCTGTCTGTTTAGCCGACCCTTATCCGCCTCGCCCGAGGACTCGGCTGTATCCTTTTCCTTGACCCGAGGATATCTGTGTAAAAGATTGGGGACTTCTCTGCGTTAAGTCTGAGGGCCCCCAGCGCAGCTATTCCTCTAGTTTAAGGGTCAGATCACAAGTTTCTTCCAATCCGACCCTTGGTCTTGTTCTTTATCCACTGAAGCTTGAACCTCCACACTTTTTCCGTAGCTTTGCTACAAGTGTCCGAGCTTAAACTGCAAGTGTTATTGAAATAACCGTCTAAACACTAACTCCTGCATTGCATTCGTGTAGAGTTGCATCTCGCTGACGGTGTCTACGAGCTACACCCGGCGCCCGAAGATGGAGCTGTAGCTGAGCTGCCAATCCTAGAAGTTGAAGCCGCCCCAGCTGAAGAACAGTTTCCCTCCCCTCCGCTTGAAGGCAAGCCCCGGAGTATGAACCCCAAATTTCTAAACTTGCACATGCCTTCCTTCTCGTGTTTGTGCATTTACGTATAGGAGTTGTTTGCAACCATAGATGTGTGACATAGTTCCTTTGATCTGAACACTAGTTTGTTGGGCTGAGTAGTTGC
The DNA here is from genome assembly GCF_000263155.2 of Setaria italica. Taxonomy (NCBI): domain Eukaryota; kingdom Viridiplantae; phylum Streptophyta; class Magnoliopsida; order Poales; family Poaceae; genus Setaria; species Setaria italica. The sequence goes on along the minus strand of NC_028450.1, from coordinate 2,868,866 downwards.
TATGCTTAAATAGGAATCGGTAAAAGTCGAGTGATTTCCTGTCACTCGCGAGTTATAGGAGTTGGTTGTTTCTCCTTCTGTTACAACTATAAGGACGACGGACGGGGCAGGGTTTTGGTTAACTCTTTTGGTGGTCGGCTGATCGCCCCGTCTGTTTACTGAATCTGTTAAGGCCCGACAGTGGTGGTGTTCGTGATCAAGTGTTTGAAAGTACTAACCTCATACTCAGTATGGGATGGGGAAGCCTAGTACCTGATTGAACCTAGACGTGAGCGGTCGCTCCACTGTCCTTGGAACGAAGTTCCCCTGTGGCCGCACGTGGTGGCAAGTGTGGTCACAGAACGGCAGAGGCCGGGTCTGTGGAACCTTGCACCAAAGGAAGTGGACCCGACACGGGTTAGGGAATTGATGGGGAAGGCCGACATAGGAAGCGACCCTCGGTGGTGCGCGGATGTCGTGATGTTAGGTTCACCATGCATGGTTAAAGAACTCGAATCGATTCGTCTGCCTCTCACAGTTTGAGACTACTTGATCGCTATGCTACCCTGAGTAAAGATGGAACATGATGATGATATGAACTCGATGCTTGTTCTATACATTATTGTTGGAAACTGTGGTTGTTTAGCATAAGTTGCCAACATAGACTGGTTAATGAACTTAGAATCTGAGCTAAAACTTGAAAATAAGGATCTACATAGTGCTTTTGGCAAACAAACCCCTCAGCCAAAGAGCCTTGCATGTCTAGAAGTGGTGGAGTAGTTCTTCCCACCGGTCGGTTAAGTCTTGTTGAGCTTAAAAGCTCAGCCTTGTTTGTGGCTCTCTTTTCAGGTGAAGTTGTAGCCTCTGAGCTTGCTGCTGGCACTTGGCCGCCCCAGCTCCCTCCGGGTTGGACGGTCGAGTGGGATTCTTCCTCGGACGGCGAGGAAAGGGATCATTGATGTCCTAGCTGGCCTCACCAGGGACGTCCGACCACGACGAGTAGCTTCCGCTTTGTTTTATCTTCTGTTGTTTTCTTCAGAACTTGTAAAACTCTGATTTATAACCGAGTGTGTAACAACTTGTTAATCTAATGGTGGATCTGTTGTATTCTCTGGAACCACTCACCTTCGTGTGGGTCATGCTAACTCGGTCCTGTTAAGTGGTTAAATCGGATGAAATCCGACGGCACCTCGAGTTAACTTGACTAAGGCATGAGTGTCGCGTGTCAAGCGGCTTAACCGTGCTTTAATTGAGTTAATCCAAGGTGGTTCCGCCACAGTTATACCTTATGGAATGAAACAAAATAAGTTTCAAGAGGTCGCAACTGGCATGGCAGTAACAGCTCATACGTTTCCAAAGGCACCCCCGCCAGAATACGCCTGGATGCAAGTTGTTACAGTGTTGGATGAGTCGTGCGAGATAGACATCCCTATTGATGAGGGGATTGAGGTTCTCGGTGATGCAATGAACTAATATATATTGTGGCATCACCGAGATATCATTTTGAATAATGCATCGCTAAAAAAACTTCACGGCCGAGCCCAGATGTACCCCTTCTAGATTCAAATGTTGACACGGAGTAGCCGACGTTGTCACATGTACAGGGAGCTACCAATGAGGATGAGTAGTCAATGCTATCACCTGTCCGAGAAGCTCTCAATGAGGACAATTGTACATCACTACTCCAAGACAATGAACGGGTAGATGATTTAGAAGTTATTGATCCAACATCGCCTTCACTGACATCTCCACCTCCCCAGAGCCCAGCGGTACCTCGTATCGTCAGCATATATGATCAAAAGGCTTCATCAACAGAAGTCAGCAAGTTTTTAAACGTATTGAAGAAGAAGGCTTCATCTTCTGATCAAAAATCTGTAACTTGCGGTGCCTCTCGGCAAAAGGAAAAGGATCAAAACCTCAATTTCTTTGCCTTAGATGAAGTCTCAATCGATTATGAGCATGGCAAACCATTCTTGTTTTGGTGGGATCTGCTGGAGGGCCCATGAGAACTGAATAAGCTGCATGGATGGATCATGAATGCAATGGAGCAAGGTATTGGAGCAATCACCATGCATGTCCCAACTAAAGTTTTCCTTGGCGTTCTCAATTACCAGATTGTGATCGATTTTGAGGATTTGCACAAACTTTACCATCGACAACACCTCGACGTGAATCTCATTACCATATGGTGCTTGTAAGTCCACATGTACCGCATACTTGAGTTTTAAATACATATGCATATATTTTATATGTCAAGTACCTGAGCGACCTATTCTGCATGATGCAATGGAGGGAGGAAGAATTGACAAATGGCAGGTTCAAGGTAGCGTACCTTGACCCAGCACGAATAAGCGAGCCAGAGCACGAACTCAAAATGACCGAAACGATCAAAGCACAGCTGGAAGCAGCACAGACACAAGCGGAGAAAAATACTATAAAATTAAAATCCCACAGGGATGAAATGCACAAAGTGTCTGTATATATTGCAAGAGTAATGAGGAAAAAAACTGACAAGGATCGTATCATGGCTCCTTACAATTTTCAGTAAGCTAGCTAGTTTTAATTACTATATATATATATACTTGGTGCTATTTAATGCCATCTATAATAAAAATTAATATAATGCAGAGACCATTGGATTTGCATCATTATTTTACCCAAGCTAGGAGAAGCCAGCTATAGTAGAGATATACAAGGAATTCGTAGGCATTATACAAAAGTAAATGCATGTTGACAATCTATGCACCTAAATTGTATTACTAACTCTTGTCTTTATATCCTCAAAGTGCGTACAAGCTTTGCATACTAAAAGGTGGGGATCACAATCCAAAAAGGAAGAAAGCTATGAAAATAATATATCATAGATTCGTAAGAACATAAAAAGTTGTTTTTTTCATATATTGTAGACTTGTCATTAATAACAACTCATCATTTTTCTATTTGATTGCAGTGCCACAAGCAACCTTCCGGCTTTGTGCTATGCGGATATTACGTGTGCGAGTTCCTTAAAAACAATGGGAGGTACTGAACGAACCCTGAAGACGTAAGTCTCTAATACACTACCATGTGCTAACTTCCTAATGGTAATACATCCTAAGCTTCATTTATTGTATACCTGCATATGCCTAGGATCGACACTCATGATGCCATGCTCGAAGACAAACAAATCAACAACATCTGTAGGGACATGGCGAGGTTCATCCAATACGAGATTTATCATGAGGATGGAACATTCTTTGATAAAGATGGTGTGTTGATGGCGGACAACTGTAAAGATCTTCATAGATGGGGCGTAGTAGTTTTAATATTAGGGTGGCAAAGAATAACTCTATCCCAAATGTTGGATTTTTAATAATGTGAATTATATGTTATTTATGATGCATTTTTGAATAATGTGAATTATTATTCACGTTTGTTGTTATGTAGTTGGAGATACATATTTCAATTTGACGGCTAACAACGGGCGGGAAATAAAATTTTAAATAACTCATGAAAAATAATATATTGGATGGGAAAATACATATTTCTGACAGGTGGCATAAGCACCAGCCAGCACAGAAAGCATCTGTGCTGCCGGGTGGCTAACATCGCCCGCCAGTACAGACGGCATTTGTGCTGGCTCAAGGTTGCTGACGGGTGCTCGGCCCGCCAGCACAGACCACTTGTAGCCGCCAGCACAAATGTTTTATGGCCTAGTGTATTTTAGTAATAATATGTTATAATATTGCATAGAGTGCTTGAAAAAAAGAGAGCCATCCATCCGATGAAATCGAACGGTAGAAACAAAGAAAGTACCATGAAGTATCTAAAGAATACCAAGAAATACTTGGTGGGACCAAGTACCAAAAATAGTGAAAAAATACTATGATGCTCTTTTAATTATATGTACATGTATTAATTCTGTTTCGGTGAGAAGGATAAGAAAGGAAAATACCTGCAAGTACCACTGGTACTACATCTATAATTTCTAATGTATTTATTAAAAAGCAGCGGCTACAAAAGAGGTTCTTATCATGAAATGGAGGGCTGGGTTCATGGTTCTTTGTCCGTGGAAAATCGATTCCTGCGGCCTAAATAGAAAAATAGAGTCAACTCGACGCAATCACCGCATAGAAACAAAGTGAGAGCACTTCAAAGTTCTAACCATGAAGGAAAACTAATTGTTTTTGGAGAACATCAACTGTTAGGTTCGGCAAGCTTAAACTAGAGTAAATTGCATCCATTATACAACAACTCGTGAGATGGGTGCTTGTAAAATATTCAATTAGCATAATAACTTTATACAACAACTCGTGAGATGGGTGCTTGTAAAATATTCAATTAGTATAATAACTTGACAGGTGGGTGCAAATAATTCAATAACTTGTAAACTATGTACATAATTTTTAGTTCATTATTTAAAATTGAATAATATTTTATAATTATGTTCGACTAAAGTCCAAAACAAGGACCCTGGGACGTGGGACGTTTTGCTTATGTATTTAACATTTGTATACAAGCACGTAAAAATAATAAGAGTGAACTTATCAATATTAAATATGAAATTAAATATTTATAATCAAAATTAAATCATCGTACAAAATAATTAATATGAAGATATAACATTAACTTCTTGAACGCTTAAGGTTCTAACCTTGACCGAATACATTGCCATTGCAAATATCAATTGTCAAATAAGGCTCAATAATTTGTTCTAACGTGAAATATATACCTGATCCAGCATTATTTGTTATAACATTTGGAGTGCAAATACACCAATCTATCAAGTTATTACACTAAATTCAATATTTTACAAGTTTATGGACCAATCCGCACCCACCTGTCAAGTTATTGTATTACATTGAGCATTTTACAAGTTATTGGATCAATCTGCACCTACTTGACAAGTTGTTGTACGGTGGGTGCAATTTATTCTAAACTATATATACCAGATGAAGCAAATTATTAAATAATTCAGCCATTTCCCCTCCTTTTTCTTTACATTCTTTGCTATTTCCCCTCTTTTTCTTAATACTTACACATCTCATGATGGACTTAATTCATTACATGCAAGTTGCATGTTTCTAGATGCATCCTATTATTGTTTAATCCTATTATTAGGAAATTGACACATCAATTATTTTGTATTTTTTTGGGTGTACTTTCGTGCTATCATGACGGCGTTTAGCTCGCCACGCGAATGCACAATTGGTGCCGTTTGTCGCTGTGAGCAGTTGACCATTTGGTGGGCCCTAAAGAGTGGGAAAAAATAGTTTTCTTTGGGGTCTTTCTTTGGCCTCGTCCATTATCTACTTGCTTAATTGCTTCGCTTCCCAAGCAATACTGGCCACAGCTTTTTGCAACTTGGACCCCCTTTTTTGAGATATACACATGATTCGCTTGGTCATAATTTGCTTGGGAAAGGCACCGAAAAAAATAAATAATTGTCAAATGGGTCGATGATATGAATTTTTTTCTACAACTTGCTGAAGAGAGGCACTGCAAAGCTAGATTTGGGTTCGTAGCACTTGGAGTATTATATTTGATTTCGAGGTCTTTCTCTTTATTGTGTCCACATATGTGGATGGTCAACACATTTGAAAAATAAGCAGGTGATCACACCAATTTTCTCGTGAAGGGTGCACTATAATTAATCGCATTATTCTGCTAATTACGAAAGCAATGAAATCATACAATGGAAACTCTAAACAACTCATCATTTCTTTTATGTGAAAAGGTCCACATGAGATTATTTTTTAAATCTTTATACTCCCTTCGTTCTTTTATATGTGACCCTTGTTGGCTCAAAATTGATCTAATCAGCATCATATACAAAAGAGCATAGGTATATAATATTTCACATCTTACTTCCTTTGTTTATCACCACAAGGCATTTTCTTATTAGAAAAAGTCAAACTTTGCAAGTTTTGAACAGTTATTAATCCAATCATACATGCATTCAGTGTACAAAAGTTATATTATAGAGATTCACATGAAAAAATGTCTAATAAGATGACATCTGATTCGGTAGCAACTAACAATGTATTGTAAGAGAAGCTTAAATTATATATGTTTGAAGACCTTTTGTTCTGAACTACACCTTACATTGATAAGATGAAGTATATGTAGAATGTTGAGAAGTAGTCAAAAGAAACCACATATCCTTCTGAATTGTTGGAAACCCCTCACACTTATATTTTTTTTGGGGTGGGGTGGGGGGGGGGGGTTCACGATTTAGTCGAAATATGCTGACATAGTAGCCTAATCACTGTAGGAATTTCTTTGTGGGTTATATATCACTATAAATTTGCAAATATAGTATTAACATTTTGATAAGTTATATGTTAGGGACGGTTGAAATTATATGTTACCGGGACTTCTCACAACCAATATATATTATTTTGATGAGCGGGACGACGATACTTCACATATATATAGTAGAAAGCCAAACCTTATAAGTTCTATGGCATTTTAAAAAGGACATCATGTGCAGACCCTTTGACGCACTTTATGACATATATCCATCCTTTCTCTAATTCCACAATATGTAATTATTTCTACTAAGATTGGTATGTTGGGGACGTGCAGGGCTAGAGCAGCATGGCATTGGCATGGTCGTTGACGGTTGGCAACATGCCATAGAGCCAAGAGGCATATGGGAAAGATGTTGAAAGCAATCCATCAGCAACCATGATGATCAGTAGAGTTTCTTCATTAGGTGATGGCATAAAAGGTTGGACGCAGTCGAGCATAGAGGCAATTAAGCGAAGGTGAAGTGTCCTCCCCTCCAGTTTGTACCCGTAGCAATTTTCCCTTGTTGATCCCCACACATCACATGATCCACTTGATAGGCTAAGGAAGAGAAAAAGCAAAGTCTTCAGCTGAAGCACATGAACACTTCATATATATTGTTGGTGCCAAAACTAAAAAATATCCAAGAAGTCCAATTACATGCCTTCTAGTTTGTTCTTTCTTCGTCAAATAAACTTGTCGAGTCCAAGAGAACCAAACAAGAAATGGATGTCTTAAAAGTATGGGTACAACTACCCAGCTTTGATTGACAAAAACAAAATAGACTGACGGCATTATGACACTGCAGGGATAAGGATAGAGCAGATATATATTTACAAAGAAATATCCAAGGGAAAAAAAATAACACCAACTTGCACCCCCCCCCCCCCATTTCAGTCGATGTCACCAACGAACTCATCAGATTTGCAATAACAAAAGGCTAAATAATTGACAACATTTTCTCCTCTTTTTTTTTGTTGAAAAATGAAACGACAAAAGAGCAACGAAAATGAAAAGCAATGCGAGAAGCATCACCATGCAGGCATGTGTGGTGGTGCCCCATGAGGATTGAAGAGAAGACATGATGGGCGCGATGGATCAGTGATCCGTGCCGCCGCCGCCGCCGCCGGAGGGCCGCGGCGAGGATGAGGAGGAGGTGGCGATGGCGGCGAGCTTCTGGAGGTTGAGCTTGACGACGGTGTCGGTGAACATGCGCGTGTCCTCCTCGGTGTTCCCCTCGGGGACGTCGACGACGTAGGACTCGACGACGACGCAGTAGGGCCCCGGCTGGAACTCGGTGACGGAGGTGACGGAGCGGTAGTTGCGGAGGCGGTGGTCGCCGCCGACGACGCGGAAGCTGAGGATGTGGCGGTCGTCGTCGAGGATCTCGAGGCGCTCGGTGCTGGTGGAGGCCGGGAGGCCGGAGACGACGGTGACCTCGCGGACGCTGCCGACGGTGGCGCCGTCGCCGGACCGGAGGTCGCAGGACTTGATGAAGTGCTTGTAGCGCTGCGGGCTGGCGAAGCCGCGCACGATGGGCCACACGGCGGCGAGCGGCGCGTCCACGCGCTGCGTCACCAGCGACGTGCACGTCCCCGGCGCGCGACCCGGGAACGTGTGGTGCGCGCGCACCACGGACTCGAGCTCCCGCTGCTCCGCCTCCGACAGGCCCTGCCGCAGCGCGCCCTCCATGTGAGGCTCCATGCCTTTGCCTCCTGCTGCTCTCTGTCTCTACTCTCTAGCTACCCGTGTCCGTGTATTATAGTGTTATAAATCTGAAATCTCTCTCTCTCTCCCTCCCTCCCTTTTGTTTGGTTTTTGTAATTGATTGTTGGAAGGTGTCTCACCTTTTATGGTTGGGTTCTTCAGTTGTTGGTGCCTTGCTTGGGTTTTATTTGGCCGTTTAGCCTAAGGGACCATTCTTTTATATTTAACCATTCTTTTATGAATCCTCAAAGCCGGGAAATGGTGTCAAACTCTTTGTGTTCCAACGCTCAGCTTCAAGGAAACCTGACTAAACGAGCTATTGGGGACAAAATCTTACTTAGAGGATTTCGATTATTCCAAGTAAACTTCTTCACAAACTTACTTGTAAAGCCTAAACATGGAGCTAAATCTTGGCCAAAAATACTTAATAATTAATAGTTTTAACCCTTGTTATTTTGAGTTTTTCGGTTTTCTAAAGTTAATTTCTCCAGGAACTTGCTATAAAGCCTTAAACGCGGAGTTACTTCTTGGCTAAATAGAGCTTAACTATTGCCATAACGTATAGGCCAGATGTGAAATTTGTCTCAAACTGGGTTCTAGAATTTTTAGAATCCAACACCACCACTTTTTTGTTGGCAGTGTTTTAAAACACAAAATAAAATATCGGATTACATTTGCATTTGTGAGGGATTGATGGTGATGCACAAGCTTCTAGTGTTTCTTTCAAGGATAGATGCACAAAATATTTAAATATTTCGAAGATAATGTTGGTTGAGGCGCTTTCCTCTCCCCTCTGCTAAGCACTGCTTGGTCTTGCATCTGTTTTGAAGTCGAAATATTTCCACGTAATTTTTCACAAACATACATGGGTGAAGTGCTTATCAATTACGAGCCCAACCTACATGAACATTTGACTCGCTGAAGTGGTGACTGCTTTCATGTGAAATTCATGCGGATTACCGAGAAATTCAACTGTTTCAAACAGGGTCAAAAGATGTTTAGAACTGTGTGTGTGTTTCAATCTGGACAGTGCGCAGATGATCATCAGCAGTAGGAGGTTTGATGGAGATGCGGTGCACGGGCGGGAAGACTGGGGATTAGGGAAAGTCAACACATTTCACGGAATCCTACAAGCCCATTGTGCATGCATGTGACAGGCAGAGGCAGAGGAGACCTTTCACTCAACTGATCGTAGACGACCTTCTAGCATGATGTAGCGCCGTTGACCATCACTGTTCACTACTAAAAAATACTCAACTCATTTGGTCTCGCAAGATAATTAAACAACCTGATAAATAACTTAATTATTTTATTGGTTTTAAATTATAGATCGTTTTGACTTTTCTAGGTATATAGTTTTTACTATAGCGTATTATATACATAGCGTATATCTAGAAACATAGTAAAATTTATGCCTATAATTTGGGACGGAGGGAGTAGTATACAACTACTTCAAAGTTCAAACGTGTACGATAACTGAGAACTAGCTTTGATCAACTTTTTTTAATCGCAATATGTTCTCGTTGGAAGCAAATGCAATTATGCAAGTGGATGCACGGGTGCTTTATTTGGTACGAACAGTGATGTGCTCAGAGAAAAAAACAGCAAACGCACACATGCATACGGAGGCAGTGGAAAGGAGCCGTGAGATTTGTAGGGCATGTGAGCCTGATAGCGACAAAGCAAAGGCAGCCTGGCTGGCCGCTGACAAACTACTACTCTTCTTCTTTCTCCAATTATTGTGAACATATTTAAGCCTTTTTTCCCTTTAATTATATCAGTCAATAGATTAAAAATAAGTTGGGCGAAACTATTCCAGTTCCTCACATTTTATTTTGTATAATGCTATCTTAGCCATCCATCTACCGTAGAACGGATCTCAAACACCGGAAGGTTCACGTATAAGAAAAAAAGTTCGAAAGTTATATAAATTTCTTGAGCCCATGTTCTACTCAAGGTGGAGGCCCGAGGAGAACACTAGCCAGCAAGCCTAACTCACATGTAGCTGGCCAGATCTAAGCTTGGCCCACCGTGGAAAATATATGTATCTTCTGGAAGAAAGGTTTTTTTTTTCTATTTATGAAACTTCCACTTTAAGATTCGTGCTAGAGGTAAACAGGCGGCTGAGGTTCTAGTGGGTGGGCCACTTTAAGATTCATGCGAAGAGGTAAACAGGCAGCCGAGGTTCAGCGGGTGGGAGTGAGAGGCGGGCTGTTTTGAACAGTGGATGAAATCCCATATTGTATATTTTTTCTTATCTTCCTTGCTTGAAAAGAATCAACATTCGAAATGTATTGCATTAAAAGGAAATGATTTTTTTTCCCAAAGAAATGCAGAGGACGACATATGTTCAAATTCCAATTTTGAAGAGAATCCAGAATTTTGCACCAGTACTTTCACCACAGGCATATTTGATACACGTGAGTCATTGAACTGCAAGTAACTCAACTAGCTTTATATATGACTCGCTCATTATCATGGCATTGTTCTACCTTATTAATTCGATACATATGAACTGTTCCTCACGGTTGCTTGCATTTCCCTTTGTATTCTGGTAAAAATATATGTTCTTTGAATGGTAGGAGACATGCCTATCAACAACCGTCTGTAGTGACTTCAACGATCTCAACATCCACTTAGGTGCTCATAAAGGGTTTTGGGCCTGTTCGCTTCAGCTTATTCAGCCGGCTTATCAGCCACCAAACAGTGTTTTCCTCTCACAACAAATCAGCCGTTTCAGCTTTTCAGCCGGCTTATAAGCTGAAGCGAACAGGCCCTTTGAATGTGTGAGCGCAGTCATAGAAGAGCGTGTCTAAATAAACCCACCCGAGAGACATTTTTCCTTGCAATCAGCCTTATATCAGCAACCACCCACGAATAGTAGTCTTTCCAACATGCTCGAATGTACCCGGTGTTGCGCACCTCGCTAATTGCCTAATTGGCACGTACTTGGTCCAATCGCCATGGAGTTTCTCATTCAGACAAATCCATGGCACAACTACTCAACCCTACCAATGCTGCTACTACAAAAATAAAATCTGAAATGCCATGGATTTTGAACAATCCATTGCAGAAAAATTTCCTAGATCCGTTGCAGACAATTTGCTACCAAGCTTGTGAAGCTTTCATAAATTACCAAAATCGGCATAAAAAAATACTAAAATACTAAATATATGCGACGATTTGAACTTGTATTTGCAAGCTTAAGGGATGTTTGACAAGGGATGTTTGACAGCACTCTACTACGGAAAAATAGCTCCTTTCCACCAACTCCACAAAACTCCCCTGTCAAACACGTCCAGCTCCACCAACTCTAGCTCCAAACACCCCCTTAAGCAACAATAAACTGAACACTTGATATTCTAGTGTCAAAAGCAAGGCTTTTTTTTCCCCGCAAAAATCTTTGTAAGATCAACTTGCCTTTATTGCTATAGGAACTAGATCACCTTCATCTTTCAGTATCTTCAACCAGACCCCTCTTTTCCCCTGAACCATGAAACCTATCAGTCTCTTTGTACATCCATTATTTAATGGATGTTTGCACACATTACCTGTAGAAACTCCAGTAAGCCAGTGAGACCTGGAGTGATGCAGAAAAAGCATTGGATGTATTTGGTAAGAAATTAGGGTGAACCACAACTCACCATATTCACCTTTGACGGCATCGAGCACATCAATGCCCCCAAGCAACGGTGTTATAGGAATAACTGCAAGAACCCCTTCTGCAATAATGTGCCGAAGAAACATGGCGCTATTCCAAATATTGAAGATTTCAAGCAATGACTTCTACATGTGAAGCTGTCAGAGTACAGTATTGTAAGGGAAAAGCATGGAATCTGGATAGAAATCAATATGCGGAGATATACTGCACAAAAAAGGATCAATATATACAATAACTATACAGTTGTTCACTATGACGGACATGTACATAAACAGGTTATGTCCATGAAAGCCATCATAAGCTGTTGGTTCTACTTTCTCTGACATAGTTTTGCACAGGTTCCCCTTCCCCCCCTTCCCCTAACCCATCCCCAAACAGAGGATTTATCATAGCATTGGTGCATTGTCACCTGCTACAGGCCTGCCAAAATCAACTACTTTTGCATCTGGAATCTTTGGCAAAACCAAAGAAATATAGCATCTCAAATATGTTAAGGAGTGCACAGCAAAATGCCATTGTTTTATCATTCAGCAAACTTGAAGTCCAAAACAACTGGCGATCCTAAGAGGCCTATGCCTCTTAAATAGAACAGGGAAGACTCGAGTCAGTCACAGAATATTTGACAAGGCATCTAAATTTTTTAAATGGGGCTCTGCAATATTTTATTTTTAGAAAACAAGAACAAGGCATCTATAGTTTATGTATCCGAATTGAACCAGGACATTGTCTTGTTATAAGGGACTGCCCGAAAAGACACCTTATCGGCCTCCTAAATTGAATTATTCCCAACTTTCTAAACTAGCTCCTATTTGATCTCAACTGCTGACAATACAATTCTGGAGTAAATTAGTAATACACAACTATAATGCATAAAATCCAAAACAATTTAAAATAAATAGGAGTATAATTTCCAAGGGTAAAAATTAAGAATTACAATTAAAAGTATCTGGAAATGTAAACATCACAGGCAAGCTGTACAAATAAAAAAAAAGTAAAATGGCTCAATATTTACATTATTTAATGATGGATTCCAATTTTAAACTAGAATAGTTTAGTTATGATTATCATAGAACATGAAACAAATGTAAAATTCAAATCAATTTGACACTGAAAATAGTCTTCTAAATATAAAATTTTAGTCTAGTTGAAGTGTTAAATATCAATCTGAATTTTGAACACCACCCAACTTAATTTTTTTGAAATAAAATTCATATCTACAAATTCACATTTGACCTTTCATATCAACATCTAATATAAACCTGTACTTAATTTTTAACATAGAGTTCAAAATTTCAAAACTTGATACATCTAGATTCTGCAAAACCAGGATACAAATCTATACCCAGAATGTAGTTCAATGTCTTGGATTGATAAAAAAAGGAAGACAAATTTGTACCAAGAGGTAATTTGGCAGGTGTGAGTATGACTGCCTGGCAGCTCATATGTCCGTAAAAGGACAGCCATTTGGTAAATTCTAATGCATGTGATTCTTCCACAACACCCTAGCTAGACACAAATTAGAGGATTTGTGACCACAAAATGCAGTTGATCATCTTAGAATGACATGATGGATGCAGAATCTATACATGTTCCGTAAGCATGTGGATAACGGAAGTTTGGAGCTTCAGCATGTCAGTTTATTCCTCAACTAGTGCTTGTTTACTCTTCCAGAAAGTGAGAAGCACGAAATTGAAGCAATTTGAGGGCTTGGTTTGCAACCACCCGCTATTCAACTAGTAGCAAAAAAGAATTAGGATTTGTTCAACTCAGTTTCTGGAAGAGTATAAATACCACAATTTATTCCAACATGTATTCAATATTCACTTTCCTAGTACAGTGTTGAGGTTTGAAAATATTCAAGGTATACCCTTTCATAAGCATATTTCCACAAAATGTCATTACCTATGTGATGCAAGAAGATGCAACCACGTTACTTTATTCCGGTTTAATATTCTAAAGACATAAAAAGTAAAGTACACTGGAGTCCTTAAACCTGCCTTTGATGTCTCCACCATTGGTCCAGCCACTCCATCTAGCCTATTAAACCATGAATAGCAAGCAAAATCACCCTTGTTTTCAACAAAAAATCACAACTTCATTTAATTATATAACATCAATTTCAGATTAGATTAGTAATGATAAAAAGAAGGATTGATGAACACAAGAAAAATAACGCAAGTTTAGCTCCTAGAGAAATGACACAGAGATGAGCTATGATAATCATTCTTCCATTAATCAGGACACTTCTTACCAATACAATATATGGAGAAAATGGGGGTAAAACACCTGGCCAGCAATGTACATATTACATTAAAAACCTGTGGTCAGGCATCTGTACCCATAAATATTTTGCTAATAGATGATATTTTTTAGCGACACGTCTTCCTGAATCCCTCAATTAAAGCTAAAGCTACATCACCAGTGTGACAAATGTGAAAAATAAAGATTCCTGAGTGTGGCTACCATTTGTGGCCAACATGAAACATAGTTTCAGTCTCCTGAAGTGAGCGCAAGGGACCTTACCATGAATCAGAAGATCCATTTAGCTGGGAGACTGGAGGTTCTTCATGTTCAAGTGCTAGTTACGGTTAACCATTGAACCTTATATATGATAACTACTATATCATGAGAATGCTACAACAAAGTTTACCAATAGTTCTAACTAAAAACAAATATTTAAATTTTAAGGTGTGAACAACTCCTTATTAAACTTCCTGTAGGGATCCAAAATGTACTGCTTTTCAGTTAAGAATAGGCATTGGTTAAAATATAAGAAAAATATTCACACTTCACATGATGACAGATGTCGGGATTGATAACCGTTTGAAGCATATTCTGGTATTCTTATGTTGTTTCATTCAAAATGTTGACAGCCACAGATCATATCCACAGAAAATTCATAAATATCTTATCCTATTCGAATGGAAAATTCTTCTCACAACTCAGAACTTGTACAATGAATTAGGAGGTTCGCAGATTGTTTTGCAAACTAAAATCGCTTTCAAAGGAATATGATTTGACTACTACAGACTGCCATATTAGTGGAGACGTAGACAGAGGCACCTCATCACATTAACTGATACTGCCATGCTGGGTAGTTAAACAAGTGGTACCCTGATGGCAAAGCCAATTCTCATAACACCCAACTTGAGATCATATCATATGAAAGCATATGGAACAGTGCTTAACTATGCTAAAGCTCATAATTGGTAGATTCAAGGAGAAAGTTATGTTTCATTTGAACAGGAACAGCTCCGGCATTCTCCCACATACATACACAAAACAAAAGGAACCGCCTAGGCTACAATGATGGTGCACAAAAGACAAAAATGAATGACACCTTGTCTGCTTCAGAATTCCCTTCCGCAGTGCACATGTCCTTGCATCTGTGGTCACCAATTTAGTTTTTTGGATGCACAAAAATGATCCAAAAGCTACACCAGAACAGGCTGGATATCAGTCTGTTTTTTCCAGCTAAACCGTTGGCCCGGTCCGGTTTCAATAACTACGAATGTAGGTACTAACTCTGAGTTTTGCATGATAGGTTCTACCATCTTTAAAATAGTCTTCCGATAGGAGAAGTATAAATGTTCTTACCTCTTCTCAAGATGTCCATCATTCACGAATTGTTCAGAACTGAAATATCGGCAGCCATGCAATAGTCTTGATACTTAACTTATCATTCTGATGAGTCAGGACTACTAGTTTGTTCCACGATGATTGAGCAATCATTTGGAGACATTGCATACAGATTATGGATCCTCAGCTCCACCTCACAGGAGGTATGCAACCAAAAGAACCAGGGTAGGTCATCACACTGGACTTACAACCCAACCTGTAATCCGACTTGGCTTACGTATTCTTGCTCTTTGTTGAGATCTAGCTTCCAATCGCTCAAGTATTGAGTAAGTTATCGAGTCAGGAGTCAACCCCTGTTGCTTGAGAGTTTCATAAATTTTATGAGCTTCTGCTGTCTTCCCACGTCTCTCCAAACAGTCTAGTAAAATGTTATAGGTTACAATATTAGGAACACATCCCTCTGCAATCATCTCATCAAATAAGCTGCACGCCATATCAACCTTATTGGATTTCCCGAAGCACTCAATTAATATGCTGTAAGTAAAGACATCAGGATCATATCCTTTCTCTTGCATCTCTTTGAAAAGCATGTGGGCTTCATCCAGATCTCCATTTTTCCCTAGGCAGTTTATAAAAGAATTGTAGGTAATGACATCAGGCTTACAACTGCTAGCCTCCATTTCTTCAAAAAGTTCACGCGCCTTATCAACTAAGCCAACCCTACCAAAACTTGAGATCATGATATTGTATGTGAAAACATCAGGAACAACCCCATTGGTTTTCATCTTAACATAGAGATTGCTTATGAAAGACACCTGCTTCAGCTTCCCAAGAGCAGAAAAGACCATATTGTACATTCCAACATCTGTAGCAATCCCCTTTTCAGGCATCATATGTAGTAGATCAATAGCCTCTGCTGTTTTTTCTGCATTGCATAATGCCTCAAGCATTGATACAAAAGCATCCCGTTCTCCTTTTTCATGGGAACTCCACATACGACAGAATACATTATGAGCCTCACTTGCATGCCCAGATTTGCAGAGTGACTTGACCAAATAAGAATAAATCGACCTGTTCAGATGTCCACTACAGATATCTAGAACCTCATTCAGCCGGTGTAGTTGTCCTCCTGTTGCTAAAGAATCCAGGATAACCCTATATGTGAATTCACTAGGCTGGCAGCCACTCTCAATCATTTTAGAAAGCATAAAAATCACCTTGTCAACCATCTTGTTCTTACCAAGAGCCTCCATAACAGTATTATAAGCAATCAGGTTAAGAACACATCCTTTGGACACCATTTCCTCCAAAAGTGAGAGAAATTTAGTGGTCTTCCCAGCCTTTCCAGACATTCTAATTAGTATAGTGTATGTGTATGCATCCGGCTCACAATTGTTTTGTTTCATATCTTCGAAGACTTGGTAAGCTTGGTCAACCTGCTTGAACCAAATTTCTACTTGTTAATTGATAATCAGCAGTAAGATCGAAACTTTTTTTTGACAGGAAATGGAAATTCAGGGTTTCCAGAAACAAAGCTTTACTGCTGCAAAAGAACTAAAATGATGACTCATGGTACACCTGCGTAGCCCATGTCAAAGCAAGTTGGCCCATGGCCCACCTGTAAGCGTATGCGAAGCCATAAAAGGCAGCACCGTGTACTGAGGGAAGGTGGGAAGGTTCGAACAAATTGATTGCAATCCTGATCCCCTTCCTGTGCTTCCTCGGCAAGGATTCTTTCGGTGATTTCTTCTCATGTCTTGACGATCCCATCAGCGGGCATGGAAATTCTATTCGGTGAGAGCTTGTCTGCATCCTCACGTCCCAGTCCTTACCGCCAGCGACCATGGGGTGCGACACTTGCAATATCTAACAACTACACCTACCCAAGAAGCGGATAAACTTGTAATGATCTTTGTTCTTATCTAAATAACATCCTACTCCCTCTCTTCCTGCGCCCTCATCGTTCCACTTTTCCTAGTCATCCATCATCATCATCCCCAATACGCCAAAGCATGTCCACCTCCACCAGTCCAAGGAAGGTCTAATTCGGCTACATGAGCAGTGTGATACAAGGATGGAGGAGCCGAACCATAGTAGCACAGGGCAGAGGGTGAGAGGGTGCACCGGTGCAGCACACGATGAGGAAAGCAGCAAAAGCATTCAGCAGCTGCATCAGAGCTCCACTGGGTATAGCAGTAGATTCCCCCACACCATATTGGGGACATCTGATTCTTTTTTTATGTAGCAACACACTAGCATTAAAAAAATAGTGGAAAAGGTGAAATTCTTGCAGCAAAACAAGCTTTCTACAAGAAGTTTTGAATTCTTCCAGATATGCAAGTGCCTATGTCCAACATTAAACGACGTCACCGAACACCAGAATGGATAGAATCCACAATCAGATACTTCAGTTAATTCATTCATATAACAATATCACCTACTGTACCAACCACCTAGAAACCACAGGCAGTGGAACCTCATCTTTATATACTCTTTACAGTATAAATTTCACAAATTTCATCTGCCAGAAATATTTGGGTAACACATCTTTCATACTCGTGATTCCTAAATGCTATGGTCAAATGATCAGAGCTAAACATACCAACAACAGTTCACCCAACCATTCCTACCTCCTAAGTTAGCAAAGTATGACAAAGAACATCGCTGAATATATGTGATCGTGCTTATTATCATACCATTGCAGCCTTGGCAAGCGCATCAAGCAGCATGTTATATGCAAAGATGTCCAGCTTGTAGCCCTTCCTCCGCATCTTCTCATACATCTCGAACCCCTTCCACACCTCCCTGCTCCTCAGGTGCGCCTGCACAACAACCTTGTAAGTGTACCCGTTCAGCCTCAGCCCCCACTTCTTCGCCAGCTCCAGGCACCTCCCCACCTCCACGCCTATCCCCACCAGCAAATTCACGGTGGAGATGTTGCCGGGAACGCCGTCCCGCTCCATCTCCGCGACGAGCCGCACGGCCTCGGCAGGGTCGGCGCGGGTGCGGTGGAGGAGGGCCAGGATGCGGTTGTAGGAGAAGGCATCGTGCCGAAAGCCCGGGAGGGAGGTGGCGGCGAAGCGGAAGAAGCCGAGCGCGAGGGCGGTGTCGGGGGCGAGCGCCTTGATGACCTCGGAGGCCTCGTCGGTGGTGAGGGTGAGCCGGTGGGAGCCGAGGTAGTCGGCGAGGTCGAGGAGCGGGGAGGGGGAGGCCGGGGAGCGGAGGATGCGCGCGACGGCGCAGATGAGGTGGCGGCGCGGGAGCGAGAAGCCGCGCGGGTCGACCGCGGCGGGGGGCGGCTTCGGGGAGACGGTGACGGTGAGGGAGGGGCCCGAGGGGGACGGCGTCGCGGCGGCGATGCGGCCGGAGTAGGTCGTCGCGAGGCGGCGGGGCATTTCGGCCGGCGTGGATGACGGCTGAGCACGCGGTGCGGCGCCCGGCGGTTTGGGGAACCTGAACCCCAAACCACGGAGCTTACAGGTTTCACTGACATGTGGGCCCAGATGGTTTCCACCACTTCCTGGGACCACGTGTCAGTGACGTTCTGTTAAAGATAGTGGAGCTCGAGTCAAATGGTTAAACCCTATCGTCTTTGCTGCTCCGCTCATCCCGGGCCAAAGGTTCCAGAACCTTCTAGACGCCTCGATCGCACCACACCACGCCGCTCCCGATGGCGCGCCGCCATCACCTCCTCTCCCGCGCACTCGCATCGCACCACCTTCTCCCTTCCCCGGCTACCTCCAGCCTCCGCCCCACACCGCGGCGGCCTCTCCCCCTCCACTCTCCGCCGCCCTTTTCTCCTCCCCATGGTCCTGCGCTTCTCCCCTTCGTCGCCGCCGCTTCGCGGCAATACGCCGCGTCGAGCTTCAGACGAAGGCGCTCGTCGCCGCCGCCGATGTTGCTGAGGCGGAGGAGGGCGAGGAGGCCGACGCGGAAGGGCCCCGGCGAGCTCATTGTGCAAATTGGCATCGAAGAGGACCTCCCCGACGACCCTGAAACTATGGTATTGCTTAGGCGCCCTAGTTCCATAGCTTTGAGCGGATGAGAGGCTTTGCATTTTCCCAAAAATTTCCCATGGCACTTTTGTGAAATGTTAAATTGGCATTATGTGTTCCTCATTGCGAATTTCTGCGCAGAGCATTGCAGAAGCACTCCAAACTGATGTTGGGAAGGCGGCGAAGGTAGCCTTTGACGACCTTGAAGGCTTAGAGTACAAGACCAGAGATCCTTCTATAAGCACCTTGAACAAGTATGATAGCGTCGAGGTCTCTCTGCTGCTTTGTGATGATATCTTCATCAGGAGGCTGAACAAGGAATGGAGGGATGAGGATTGCGCTACTGATGTTCTGTCGATGTCGCAGCATATCCCAGGGCTTGATATTCCCATTGTATGGCGTCCTACCATATCAGTCTATTTGTTTCGGATGCTTGTTATTTGACCTTTTCCTTTACATGTTTTATTTTCCTCCAACAGCTGCAGTTGGGTGACATAGTAATTTCTGTTGAAACAGCACGGCGGCAAGCAGAAGAAAGAGGCCACACACTTCTTGATGAGATAAGAATTCTCATGGTTGGTCCATTTTTCTCATTGCTACTAGTATTTCAACGCTTTGGTACTGTTCAACTGTTATGCTTTATATATGTTCATTTCCTAATATCTAACTGCAACTTCTCCAGTTGCATCAATGATTCAATAGCTGTGTAGTTCTCGTTAGATTTATCAATATAGTGATTTTGACATCATACTGAACTTTGAACCGTTGTATTAAAGGCCGCGTAAATAGCTAAATAGCTTTGCTTATACTTCATAGTGGCACTATTTGAAGAAAAACACTGTTTGAAATTTAAAAGCTGCTTGGAAAAAGTAGAGACTACAATTTGCAGTGAGTTGCACTGTGCAAATGCTCAACTGATCATTTCCATCTGCCATTGCTTATTGATAGCTTGAATGCATCTATGCTTAAGGGGTTACTTCTATTGTAAATTTCTAGTACTGCTGCAATTTGTGAAGCAATCTGTATATGGCTGTCAACATTGGAACAGCTTGCACGTTATTTATACTAACCAACTTAATTCAACAGGTGCATGGATTGTTGCATTTATTGGGCTTTGATCATGAACTCAGTGAAGAGGCTGAAGTCGAGATGGAGAGGGAAGAAGAACATGTATTAAATACTCTTGAGTGGAAAGGAAAGGGATTAATTAAGAGTGCATATGACACTGCTACCAATATGGAACATTTACAAAATTCTGTTGGTATAAGTTACCTTTGCACAATTTAACCATTTATTCTTTCTATCTAGAAAGGAAAATTGAACTTCAAACTATTTCTCATCACTGGACTACCCATGGATTGACCTGTTGTGTACAGAGGCCAATAACAATATAGAGAAACTGCGCGTAAGAGAGGAAACTCGGACCAAATTAAGCCATATAATTTGTGATATAGATGGTGAGTTGATCGAGTGCTTAGAAGTAGTTGGATTTTATTGGATCTTGCCAAGTTCTAGCATGTAACTATGGAAAATTGTTAAGGTACTCTTGTGGATTATGACGGGCGCCTGCATGAAGAATCAATAGAATCATTGAGAGAGGCAATTGTAACAGGAGTAAATGTTATTATGGTTACTGGAAAGGTGGGTTCTATGCATTCATTGTATTTGTTCATTTGAATCTCAATGACACTGATCTGAAGTGGAGGCTAGTGTTAAAAACACTACCAATCATATGCCAGCTTTTCAAAACCAGAAAAGAGTACATGGAACACTCTGGAAAGTTTTTATGAATGCTGATAGTTA
Source organism: Setaria italica (assembly GCF_000263155.2). Lineage (NCBI taxonomy): Eukaryota > Viridiplantae > Streptophyta > Magnoliopsida > Poales > Poaceae > Setaria > Setaria italica. The sequence goes on along the minus strand of NC_028450.1, from coordinate 2,847,872 downwards.
ACACACGAGGATGTTTAGATCTTTAAGTCGATCTTATTACCTCAGTTGCTTCCTAGTTCTCTTCGATTGTCTATTGGCTAGTTACATATGCTTATTAATTGAGGAAGTCTATGAAACACTTTTAGAAAGTTCTATTTTTCAGTAATTATGTAATACTGGCAAAGGAAAATTCAATTGCACATTAGTTACTGAAATTGTTTTTTTAGTGAAGTTCAAAAAGAAGAAATATAATATCATGTGATGGATCCAGAAGTAAAGCATGTGCCTAACCTCCAACAGCTGACTTTATTTTTACTTGTTATCCCATATTACTTTTTCTTATGAGTTCTTGATATTTTTTTTCTTAAACTAGAGCCGGGCTTCCATCATTAGAACCTTGAAGCTTCTTGATTTCCATGATAAAGGTGATTTTGTATCAGAGACATCACCTGGTGTATTTTTACAGGTACATTATGTCTGATTCCACTTGAATAAGAATTCTATATTTATGGAGATTTTTTGTCAAAGTTTTGTTCCCTTGCCTTGTTTATTCTTGTGATGAAGTTGTGAAGATGTTTGTAACATTAAATAGTTTCTTTCCCCCAGGTTATATTTCCTTTCACAGTTTCACTCAATGTCATAAAGGTCAAATTATTCATGTGTGGTTCACTGGATTAGCATAGCCTGATGCAATTCCTTAACAATTACCTTGACCACACACTGTTTACGTGACATCTGATTTTTCTCTTACAAAAGAACAGCTCATGTCCCATCTCCAACGTTGAATCGACCTGCACACGCAAGTGCTTCCCTTATATTTTTGTCCTCGCTTCATGTAAAAGGCTTAACCCGGGGGTGCTATGTTTAGAGCGACAAATATTATAAGCTCTGGCCCTTGCGTCCCAGAACATCCAAGGTGGTACTATGCCCACCAACTACAACCACATATGGGCCACATGGGGTGACAACATCCACTACTATAGTATATTGGGCCAGGGTATTACACAAAGTTACATGGGATGCAATGAAATCTTATTTTGTTGCACAAATGGTGGACATGGTTAAATGCTTAGATTTTGAAATATGAACTTCATTAACTTCTGCCTGATTCATGTCAGTTATTTCTGCAACTAAACAAATGAAAAAAATGTTTCCTGATGCATATGTAAGGGTAATGTAGAAGGAAATGGGCATCAACTGTTGAGCTCTCCCAATTATTTTTCCTTGTTTATCTAAACAAACTATTGCTATTATAGCATATGATCTTTTCTAAAGTGACACTTGGCCCCAAATGGTTATATTTATGCTACATTTGGTTCAGGGTTCACTTGTCTATGGAAGGCATGGCCAAGAAGTTTATAAAGCAGAATTGGATGTAGATATCTGCAAGGAGGTAGTTACTAGCAGTCATGTCAGTGAATTAATTTTTAGCAGCAGCCATACTTTTGAAGGTTTTTTAATATATTGTTAGATACGCTATCCTGTTGAAGTTTTAATTCTGCACCCGCTATTCCTTTATTAGGAAAAACTATTATTTAGATTAATTTCAGCATTTTCTGTTATTTGGTATTGCTTTTGGATGATGGGCATGAAATGCATTCCGCTTGAGCATGAACTCCTTTTACTACCATCTTTTTATGGCCTCTATTAACAATTATATGTCTCCTTTAAGCATTTTCACTAGGAAAACTCATTTAGAAGTGGAAAAATCATCACTTATGTTATCTAAAAATTCCATTTTTTCCATTTGCAGGCATTTCTGTACTCTTTAAAGCATAAAATTCCTGTTGTTGCGTACTGCAAGGAACAATGTTTGACCTTGTTTGAACATCCATTTGTTAACTTGCTGCACACTGTGCATCACGAGAACAAGGTATGATCTATAGATATTTGCTAGACAGACTTCTGTTCTTGTAATAGCAGGTTTTAGGCAGTTGAGGCAAATTTGAATTTCATATCAGGTAAAAGTGATGCATTCTATTGAGGACCTTCTGGAATATTCATCTATTCAGGTTTGTCCTATACACTTACTAATACTATAACATTTTAAAGCACATATTGAGGTATTTGTTTTCATTTTTTGGGGCAACTTTCCAAGTAGCAAATCTACAGCACTTGATGATATCATAAGCTTATAATGTGCCAGCTCATCTGAAATAGTCCAAATTGTGGTTTCATTTTTATATATTTAGATCATCCAAAGGCACTAGCAGGAGCTGGAAGACTGCTCTGCTTAGCAACACATACATTGAAGCAGCACTATTAGCAGTTGGGTTTGCAAGTTTGAGTTATGACTCTTAGTACCAATTTGTTAGGATCAGTATTACCTTCTATTGATCAAATTGTCCTCTTCTCTATATAAACAGAGATGAAAGAAAGTGGAGTAAAATAATGATGTGTCCTAACTCACAAAGGTTCTTCAACAAATCTCTTTAAAATGGAATTGCTTGAAAAACACTGTTGAACAGCACTCTGTATATCTTCAGTAAATGAGATATATAGACATAAGATCAGTTTGACTTCCAGTGGACTTACACCTATTTACTTGTACTTGCAGAAGTTGCTACTCTTTGACAGTGCTGAAGAGGATTCATCAGTCCTGAGGCAGCATTGTTCAGAACTGACTGAAGGGAAAGCACGTGTTCTCAAAATGCAGCCAAATATGATTGATATTGTCCCACTCAGTGCTTCAAAGGGTGGTGGTATAAGAATTTTACTTGATCATCTTGGAATAACAGAAGATGTAAGTATTTATTCCCATCGAAGAACTATATTTAGTGTTCATCTTTTGTACCTTATCTCAATCTTTGTGGTGTCCTCTGTTAAAAAAGTGCCAAGTGCTAACGTTACAGTCTTCTTACGAATATTCTTCTGCAGTGTGATCTTGATGCTATTGGAGACTATGCAAGATGGCTGAGCAATTAGTGATTCTTTGAAATAGTTACTGGATCATGCTTTAGAAAAAGCATAGTGATTGAGAGCTTTAGATGTTAGAGAAGGTATGCATGTCATGCACCAAAAGATAAAGAATGATCACTTTGGACATGTTTATTTGAAGGGTGCAAAAATCATAAATTCATAGCACATCCTTTTAGGCTGGCAATTTTTATATTTTGGAAAAAAGGCTAAGAGGGCGGTGAATGGCAACTTAAATATTTCGTTAAGGTAATGCATTTTAAAATTTGTACTGGTGTAACTTCAGTGTGAACTTGCTTTTTGTTTAAGTTTAGATAACATAAGTTCCTTGGTTGTCTTCTGAACAGATCCTTCTGTTGAGATGTGTGAAAGGAGAATCGAATGGGCCGCAGCCATGTGACAAGTCACCATCATTAGTTCATAACAATTTTGACCCTCCGTAGAATTTTGTATAGTTGTGTTTTGTGTATCTCTGCTAAATGTTGCTCAGTATGTGTGTAAATGGCTCCTCTACTTTGTGGGTATTTATTCATTATGAAAAGAATACTGGTGTAGATTGATGAGTAGGAATTCGATGGAGGCATTATGATAAAGATAACTGTATTTTCTTCGATGTTGAGTTTTGATGATTATGATTCACCCTTTCTCATTCCATCCATTAAAATGTTCGACCTTCATATGGCTCATGAAATGTGGCATAAAAGAAATTGTGTTGATCCTAGATGAAATGTACTTTGAATAGTCATAAATAAAGCATACAGGAAGTACAACTGGTCAATGGGAAGTGAAGGCTTGGCATCCTAGTTCTTATTTGTTCCAGGTCTCACTTTGTTACAGATCAATATGCATTTGTGTATCTCTTGTTCTGGTGTGCAGATGGTTTAGACCTGCTGTACGAGTGGCTGGTGTTGCTAGTTCTTGACATTACTTTAGCAACTGAAGCATTCGAGGGCCTCTTAGTTATCACCTTTTTGGACGCTCTTGGTAAGTTGTTTGACCGTTGGTTCATGTCTAATCCTGCTGAATAGCTTTTACACGTCTTCATCCTCTTACTGTATGAAATTTTCTTTGCAAGGTCTTGAACACATGTAGCATCAGATATTGATGTGAATGATTGGGACTTTCCTTGGTAGTATTTGGACAGCCCTTTCCTGTGGGAATTGAATTATGTGTAAGCAAATTTGAATGCTTGACAATTGAAGTGAAGTTCGTGAAGGTAATATTGAAAAATTGATCCTTTAGAATCATAACATTCTGTTGTCCAGTTATTCAATTTTCCAGCAAATGTTCAAATTGAAGTAGAACTCAGTTGCATCCTTATAATAAAATCTTGTGCAAAGGGGAACCCCCTCCTAGTGAGGACATATGATTTTCACCATTTGTTAAACTGAATGAACTGATTTTGCAAGCTGACAAACGATTCATTATCTGGTAGGGACGGAAACTAGCCAGTATTAACAAAAGATATTAGTATAAAGAAATCGCAAATTTTACTTGAGTATTTGTAATTTTGAGGCTATCTCTATTTGTACCATTACCATGTATGTAAAACTTATTAGGGTACTATTTAATAAACAAGTTTTGGAGCCAGGTGACAAATTATGATTTGTCATCAGCAATTAGAAAATGTAGGCAACAAATTTCACGTTTTCAAAGCAGTATTCTCTGATTTCTTGTAAACAACTGGATTACAAATGAGCATGGCGTTGTTTTCTCTAACTGAGTATTTGGTTATACTTGAGCAGAGGGCAAATATACGCACCTGATTGGAAGCTGGGCTAGCAGAGTGGACAACTCGTACAGTGGATCCTCGGTATCCAGCTGCAACATGCTCGAAGATGCTGATGACGGTTCAGAGGGATGAAGAGGTGGGGATGATGTTGCGTCATCAGACAGATTTGAAGCTGATGAGCACAAGGACTCGCTAGATGCACCCGAGAAGGAAGCAGACTCAGAGTAATCCCCACCTCGTTCATCGCAGCTCTCATCGTGAGATGGTACATTGCAAGGCTCTGCCATTTCATAGGAAGCTCTGCTCAAAGTTTGGAACTTGGAAGGCAAAGGAACGCAACTTATGTTGATATATAGAGACGTAGGAAGAGATAGCTGCTCAAACGGGTAGATAGATATGCATCTTGTTTTAATCAGATAGGCTCCATCAACTCGGCGCCAGAGAGTAAGTGATAGTTACCCTTACTCCATGTGGCCTGATAGATCTGTGTATCAATATTTCTTATTACTTATGAATTCCGTCTCTTGGCTGTTCACAGGAAGGAAGAAATTGACGCCAGTGGCAGTTATTCTGTGCAGATCAATGGTAGCCTGATTGGGGAGCATGTGAAAACGACGTCCTCTGGCTGCTTCAGATAAGCATCTTATCCCGGTCTAAGAAAAGGAGGTTTATCCCCGCGGATGAGGAAGGATAAGGTTGATAATGGCTGCAAGAAGGTGCTTTCTGTTAGCTTGGGGATCCTGCCTAGGGTGTTGATTATGGTAACTAAAAGCGAGATTGGTTTCTTTATTGCGTCCCGGCAGACTTGTGCAGCCAGTCGGCTGGATCTCAGTCAAGTCGTCATCAACAATGGAGTAATTAAAGAAACCACGCTCCCTTATCCTGCACATGTTCTCAGGAATGGTTAGTTCATGCTGATTAATGAAGATATATACGGTATATGCAGTAGATATGTATGTTTGCTTCTCTTTAAGCTTTCTGAAGAAGTTTGGTACTGTAATAATTGGTTAATAGGCAAAGGGCATGTTTAGAAGTCATGAAGTTACATAACACAATTTGCTGAGGGCATTTCCTAATGCATTCGCAGAGCAGTCGCAGGTTTCCTACAGAAGCAGTTGTCAGTTACGTGCATTACCTTCTGTCTGAGGATTTATGTGTTGCCATTTGCCAGAAGTGAACGCTTACACGCAAGGAGTGATTCTCACGTTACGGTTAGGCCATGCGTAGAAGTGAGGAACTTTATGCACTTTCCCTTAAAAAAAAACAACGGAACTGAATGAAGGCTCCCCCTGCAGAACCTCCTCTGGCGGCAGTAAAGTATCCTGAATTACTAGCTAAATGCCTGAAGGGGTCAAGGAGGAGATAGAGATACCCTTGCTACACTTGCACCGTTACGTGCAAGCTTGCAACGACGGAGCCGGACAGGCAGGGATAACGCATGCCATGTGTAGGCTTGCTTGGATTGGATTGCAGGATCCTCTGAAGAATTTTGTAGAATAGGAATTATTACTTTATCGGCGCAAGAGGGCCGAATATTGGGGCACCCTGCCGGTTCTAGCGTGGGCTGCCGGCCTGGCTCCAGCCAGGTCGCAGCAGAAGGCGAACCGAATTGCCGACGTAATTGTTGGGCCGCCCGGTAATTGTTGGGCTGCGCAGGTAAAAGAATCATCCTAGAAGGGTCGAAGTAAAGAAAGCGACAGTAGTAGTGCGGTGTCTTCCTAAATCAAGTTTGATTTTCACGCATGCTGTCCTAAACAATGAAAAATAAGTTTGAATACACTTGTGCTAACATAATAAAGAATTTTTGAAACTGTTGTTCCTTTTGTACCGATCTCCAACCCTTTCCCAAATTGCGAGACTGCATGAAACGTGGATCGTCCTTTTCTCAGATGAAAAGCCCAGATTGAGTGCTACAGTGATGAACAGTGCTAGGTGAACATGGTTGCTGGTGAATAGTAATTCATCTCTTACCTAGCAACTGCTTAAGTTGAAGTCACCACTATAACTGCACCGGATCCTTGTCCCCCAAATTAGAATTAGCCTCTCTAGGCTCGACAACTCGTTCTCCTCCTTAAAGCTGCTACTGCTACCACCTACTTGTAACTTGGCACAAGCTGCTTGTTAGATAGATCATAGTTTGAATAGATTCTCTCAAAGAGATATCATTGTACACGTACATGAGATAATGATGCACCGGCTGTAGTTAGTTGATGTTGTATCTTGTAGATCAAGTATTATCTAGAGTTTGTTGTAATTTAAACTAGCTTACAGCTGATAGCATCTATCTCTTGTACAAGTCCTTGTACTCCACGCAAGGGGATGTTCCTTGCCTATATAAACATGAAACCGCCGGCCAGAGAAAGGCAAGGTGTTCCACCCAATTCCAACTAGCACCTCTGCTTCTTTCATGGTATTTAGAGCCTAGATCCAATCCACAAACCTCCCCATGGCCTCCTCTTCCTCCATCATTAACCCCTTGGTTGGCATCTCAATCTCAGAGAAGCTTTCCAAGTCCAACCATGCCATATGGAGGGCGCAGATCCTTGCTACAGTAAGGGGGTCGCGTCTAATAGGCCAGCTCAACGGCGAGACACGAGCACCTGCCGTGGAGATCAATGGCAAGGTGGGTGACAAGAAAACCAAGGTGCCAAACCCAGCATATGAAGAGTGGTATGCTAAAGACCAGAAGGTCTTGAGCTTCGTCCTCGGCAATCTAGGCGGGATGTTCTCTCTCAAGTCATCATGAAGGAGACGGCTGCAGATGTATGGATTGCGATTGAGGCCATGTTCTCATCACAGACCAATCGCGCTCAGTCAACATGCATCTCGCCCTCGCCACGACCCAGAAGGGCAACATGTATGTGGTGGAGTACGTCGGCAAGATGCAGGCGCTCGGAGATGAGATGGCCACCACTGGCAGACCACTTGATGATGCGGAGCTGGTGGAGTACATCCTCACCAGCCTCGACTTGGACTTCAACCCCATCATCTCCACTCTAGTTGCAGGGACGGAGTCTGTTTCTGTAAGTGAACTTTATGTGCAACTTTTAGCCATTGAGACTCGCATGAAGCTCATGGCTGGTGGTGGCTCCTCGGCCAACATGGCCAATCGTGGAGGTCGTGGAGGACGTGGACGTGGCTTTGGTCGCAGCCGTGGTGACGGTTGTGGCCGGGGCAACGGTGACAACAACAGCAACAACAACTACGTCCCAACTCTCAGCGCCAAGGCAGCAACATCAGCCATGGCAACCACGGCGGCAACAACAACTCTTCCTCAGACCCTACATGTCAAGTGTGCCTCAAGGTAGGCCACACCACAGATCGAAGCTGGTACCGCTTTGAAGAGGACTATGTTCCTGAAGATAGGCATGCATCAGCAGCCATGAAGTTGTACAACGTCAACAAGAACTGGTACACCAACACCAGGGCGACTGATCACATCACTGGGGAGCTAGAGAAGCTCTCAGTCCGGGACAAGTACAATGGTGTGGATCAAATCCACACCGCCAATAGTACAGGTATGAACATTAGTCATATCGGTCATTCTACTATTCATACCCCTAATTGTGATCTCAATCTCAACAATATCTTACATGTGCCCTCTACCAAGAAAAATCTAATTTCAGTACACCGTCTTACATCTGATGACAATGTTTTTTCTTAGAATTTCACCCTGATTTCTTTTTTCATAAAGGATTGGGACACGAGGAGCATTCTGCTTAGAGGATCATGCTGGAGGGCCCTCTATCCTATTCCTCCCACACCAGTCATAAAGCAAGCGTTTGGAGTCAATAAACCATCCTTTGAGCGATGGCATAGTCGTTTAGGTTACCCTGTAGTTCCTATTGTTGAGAGAGTCATTAGGAGTTATAATCTTCCTTATTGTTTTGAGTCCAATAAAAACTCTATTTGTGATGCTTGCCAAAGAGCAAAGATGTGGCGGAACCGCTCGGATTAACTTGGCTAAAGCACAATTAAGTCTCCTAACATGCGATCATATGCTTTAATCAAGTTAACTCGGAAGTCCGTCAGATTTCGTCCGATAAACCACTATACAGGACCGAGTTAGCATAGCTCACATGAAGGTGAGTGGTTCCAGAGAATACAACAGATCATCCACTTAAACAAGTTCAAATTTTATTACAACACAGGTTCGAAAATCAGAGTTTTACAAAGTTCATAAGCAGCGGAGAGATAAAACAGAACAACGGAAGCTAGCGCCGGGTCGGATGTCCCTGATGAGGCCGATCAGGACATCAATGATCCCTCTCCTCGCCATCCGAGGAGGGATCCCACTCGACCGTCCACCTAGGAGGAAGCTGGGGAGGCCAAGTGCCAACAGCAGCACACTCAGAAGCTTCAACATCACTTGAAGATGTGCCACAAGCAAGGCTGAGCTGCTAAGCTCAACAAGACTTAACCGACCGGTGGGAAAACTACTCCACCAACTTCTAGACATGCAAGGCTGTTTGGCTGAGGGGTTTGTTTTGCCAAGAAGCGACTACAGTAGGTCCTTACTTTCAGTATTTTAGCTCAGATTCTAAGTTCATTAACCAGTCTATATTTGCAACTTATGCTAAGCAAGCATAGTTTCCAAACAATTTAAAGAACGAGCATCTAGGTTCCCATCATCATCATGTTCCATCTTTACTCGGTGTCGCATAGCGATCAAGCAGTCCCAAACTGTGAGAGGCAGACGAATCAATTCGAATTTCTTAATCATGCATGGCGAACCTAATCTCACGACATCTGTGCACCACCGAGGGTTGCTTCCTGTGTCGACCGTCCCCATCAATCCCCTGACCCGTGTTGGGCCCACTTCTCTTGGTGCAATATTCCACAGACCCAGCCTCTGCCGTTCTGTGACCACACTTGCCACCACATGCATCCACAAGGGAAACTCTGTTATAGAGACAGTGGATCGAACCGCTCATGTTCAGGTTCAATCAGGTACTAGGCTTCCCCATCCCATACTAGGTATGATATTAGTACTTTCAAACTCTTGATCACGAACACCAACACTTTTCGGCCTTAACAGTTTCAGGTAGACAGACGGGGCGATCCACCGACCACCAAAATAGTTCATAGAGCCCTGCCCCGTCCACCATCCTTATAGTTGTAACCAGAAACAGAACAAGCAACTCCTATAACTCACGAGTGATAGGGAATCACTCGACTTTTACCGAGTCCTGTTAAGCACTGCAACTACTCGGACTTATCCAACCTAATCTTGATAGTGAGAAACAGGGGGGGGCACAATTTCATCAAAAGATTGTTGAACAAGAGTCTAAGATGGGTGCACTGAGATGGAGGGCTGAAACACAAGAAACAACATTGAAGTCTGAGACAGAAGAGCTCGAAGCTTTAAAGAACACCACAAAGTAGTTATATTATCTGATTTGTAGCCTGATAAACTTCAACACCAGTCAGAGCTAGGTGAATCCTTCCCTCAACTGAAGTGTGTTGCTGGTGAACTTGTTGTTTGTTGCTGATGAACTTTTATTGTATGTTGCATTGTTGATGCTGAACTTGTTGTATGTTGCATTGTTGATGCTGAACTTGTTGTATGTTGCATTGTTGATGCTGAACTTGTTGAATTATTCATTAATTGTGATGTGAACAATATGGAAGTTGGAAATGAGGTATTTTTATGTCTGTGATTGTGATGGTGATCAGCAGCCAAAATTGAATATATGGCACTACGAAATGCAATAATAGTCTAGCACCCAGAAAAATATGGCCCAATATGGTACTACAAAATGCAATAATGGCTCTTCGTTAGACGGGCTAGGGGCTAGAAAAAACTGCCAATATGACGTGCAACAAATGTTTTTCAGCCCAAAAAATAGTGTGGAAACCTAAAATGGGCTAAAAATAGCCCCAAAAAATTGACCTCATCAAGGCTATTACATGGACTGGGCTTCAATTTGTGATAAACTAAAATCTTCATAGTACCACTACCATGTCGGAGCCACGTTGGATTCTTGTCCAACGTGGTGCAACGTGCAAAATAGTTTTATGATGACCTGTGGGATGAATTTTCATTCGTCATTATCTTAGTGATGCACTAAAATAAGGAAAGTCACTAGTTGCGGTTTATGACGCTCAACTAATGATGAAGGATTTTCATCACTCCAACGTCATAGATCACAATTTATGATAAAAAAACACGTTTATGACACTTTTGGGTTCATCATAGACCGGAAGATTTTTTGTAGTGGTTAAAAAAATCCCCTCGTCTGTCTGACAGCAAAGCATAGGTCTAAGGTCCGGCTCAGGTCGTTGGTCATCTCATACGGGCTACGGTGCCGCTATATATGTAAGGGTGGGGCAGGAGTTTGAAGATTTTCTCGACCTGCATGAGAAGGTCTTCTTCTTAGCAAAATGCCTGTGGCTGTCTTACCCCCTAGATCGAGTTTTTTTATCCTGGCTGCTCAAAGTTCTTGATTGGTTGGCTGCATGAAGTATCCTATGCACACACACCGAGCTCTTTCAGCTTACCCTAGGCTACGCTCATTTTTGCCGCATCCTGCTGGGAGCCAGGCTCGGGAGCCTATCAGACCCATATACAGCGAACCAATCGGACCCCTAGCCTCTGGAGGAAGTGGAACATTGGATGTCTTGGGAGAGGGGCCTGGATATGCTGCTACAAAATCCGGGAAGTGGATTGACCTCCAGACGCTGATAAGCTCGGGGGAGGAGTGCTGATACCCTGAAGACCTTGCCGATGGAAGTCTGACAACGTGATGCTGTTTGAGTTCATTTCAGCTTTCGTTGTTAGGTGTTTTTTACCTTCGTTTTCCTTCGGTACTTGTAATGTGAGGCTGAGGGTGGATAGCTTATTGGTATGATGGGTCTACCATATCATGGGTGCTGCTATGAACCGAAACACACAAATAACGGTCTTTTTCTCTTGAAAGGGTCTCTAACCTAGTGGTTAGAGCAAGTAACCAGTAGGTTTAGGTTTGATTATCTGGGAGCGAAGTAAACAGGTCTGAAATAAAAAAATATACAAAAAATAGGTAGGGATGACTTAGGTAAAATAAACAGTCTTTTTGCTTGATAAAAAGACAGGGATTGAGGCCCTTTAAACTTAAAAGAAAGAAGCATGTCTCAATAAAAGGATATTTTATTGGCAGAATAATACAGGTGGGTATGTTGCAGATGAATACAAGGCGTTGATTATCTCAAATATGTCTCAATAAGTATAGACGCTGCTAACTTAAGTAGGTGGAGGGGCTTTGGATAATTGTCATCACACGATCGGGTAACTTGGACGAGTCGCAACAATGCCGCATAAGCCTTCGGGGTCAGCCACATCCTTCTTGAGCCAGACGTAGCCTTTCTGTCCCCAACCCTTGCCCCAGGAGTTCTTGGCGATCCAGTACTTGCCTTTGTCATTCCCCTTGCCGACGTACCCGACGATGGCCATGTCGTGGGTGAGGTTGTTGCCGGAGCACGCCGGGCCGACGAGCTCCCCATTCTTGATGCACATGCTGTTGTACACGCCGTGTGTGTAGTGTCGGAAGCAGTTGTCGTTGGAGTCGAATCCCACGGCGACTGGCCGCCTGGCCACGGCCTTCATGAGCTCCTCCTCGCTCTTCTTCTTGACGAACTCAAAGTCCCTGACGCTGACAGCATGTGGCAGGCGCTTCTTCTCTTGGCAAGCGTCCTTCCTCTGCTTGTAAGGGTACTGTGAATCCAAGGCGATCCCCCCGTGCTTTTTGACCCATTTCATGGCGCTCCACGACAAGCCGCTGCTGCAGCCGGAGTCGTAGCTGTCGCAGTCGATGAGCTCCTGCTCGGACAACACCGGCGGCTGCACTCTCTTCGCTATCGCGTATGCGCTCTCGATCACTGCCACAGCAGCGAAAGCCCAGCAAGACCCTACAACACCATTGCATGCAGAAGCCAGATTACCTAGCCTACCGTGTTAACTTAACTTCATGGATGGCCAGACTACTATTACCAAAGTTATTTTATTTGCCTCAATTTGAGGTGTATTTACTACTCCCTCCGTTCCGAAGTGTAGGAAGGTTATGTCTAGATACATAATAAAATATGTGTATCTAGAAAAATTAAAACGACGTACATTTCAAACTGTTAAACCTGTGGACCTTATGTCCAGTATAGTTCTCTATATGCATATGCCATGACATATGGTTCCGTGATTTGGTGGTTAATTGTGCCAAACACTCGCAGTCCGCTTGTAAATGAAATGCCAACCGATCGAACTAACTTACCGCAGTGTCGTTGATTCTTGACCTCTGTGACCTTGCCTTCCGCTGTCCAGTTGACGCGATCCGGCACTTTGTCAACAGCCGGCAGGTAAGGGCCCTCGCTCACATGCCCAGCGCGAGTTGTGATCACCGTCTCCTCCTCCGGCTCCTCGTCCTCCTCCTCCGGCCGCGGCGCACGGTTGGTGTGCGTGGCCAGGAACTCCTCGTGGGTGAGGTCGGTGAACGCGTTCTCCCCAAGCGTGTAGGTGAGCCGGCCGTCCCGGTTCGCGGCCTCGATGAACTCCACGTTCCGCCTGTATATCTCGAACCGCCGCAGCTTCTCCTCGGCGGTCGCATACGACCGGCCGTGCTCCGCCATCCACCCATGGAACCTCTCCAGCATCAGCAGCTCGTGCTTCTCCAGCGGCGGCACTCCATTGGTGGTCGCCGCGACGCCATGGCCACGTGAAGACGAAGCCAGCGGAAGCACGCCCGTCAAAGTGACTAGGGCTAGCAGGGCCAGAGCTAAACTAGGCGATGAGGAGAGCGGCATGGCCGGCCGCTTCGAAGGCCGGATATGGATAGAGGTGGTTGTGGTGCACGGTGGACGCTGCATGGCTTGTGGATTAATAAATAGATGGTGGTGCAGTGATGGTACCATAGCAATCGCTATCTTTATTTATCTCACTCACAGGCTCTGTCCAGACAGAGAGCTGTCCCAGCGTGTGGCACGCTTTGTGGTCCTTGTCTTAGCCCATTCATTAGACGAGAATATCTGTGAATTAGGTTTAGTTCTACATAAAAAAATAATGGTGAGAAAACACAATATATGAGATGGGTAGCTCTCACGAATCAGACTAATCTTTTAGATTGAGTTAGACTCGATGTATTGGTTAGCCGTGGGTTTCGATGAACTTGGGCCTGGTAGGGCGTTAACTCGTAGGTATAGCGAGTTGGGTTGGATCTGCTGCATACTCTAATAAGTTTTTTTATGAATACATGCTTAATTATATACATGCGAGAAGAGGTCTTACGCAATAGTGTACCTTTAACTATGATGTCCACATTTGTGATGAGAATATTGCCTCGGTGAACCAAGACATTGTGGTACCTTTGTGACAAATTCAACTTATAGATCTAGATAGACGACCTATATTGTTTATTTGTCTTATGATGATTGAGAGATGTATTGTAATTTGTAGATCAATTGTAGTGTAAATTTATGCTATTTTTAGGTTTAGCTATAGTAATAGTGAAGGCATGTAATTAGCACTAGCAGGGACACATTACTTTTTCTTCCTGACATAGTGAGAATTTTATACCTTGATGCACAATAGTCTTTGGTACAAGGGTTACCTCATAGAGGCTCTGCAAAACAATTCGCACGCACTCCTCATGAATGCATGGATGACGGGAATATTGGTTTACACTAAGAAAAAAGAAATGGCATGATACACGACGGCCGGAGGACCACCAGCAGCAAGGTCGACCACAGATGGTGAGGCCGGGCTTTCACAGACCAGACAAAGTCGTGACTCGAGCACGCTCTTTAATAATGTCTTCGTGCGTCTTTGCATGCTAGGCAAAAGAGCACCAATAGTCTGGCTAGCTAGCTAGTGACAGCGTCTCTGCAAGCTAGACAAGAGCACCACACGTTGCTTACATATCCATAGTACTATACAGAACTAGTGCTATACAAATATTTTGTAGGACCGGTCGAAACCATATCTTTAAGAGCAGGTGCAAGGTTCGCTCTTGTGTCGCAGCAAAAAATAGGACATAAGTTGGAGCGGGCTCCGAACCGCTCTTGTAAATGCATTTCTAGAGGCGAGCCATAGAATGAGCCAGCTCCTGAAAATAGCAGTTGATGTGGTTACCCGGACCTAGAAATCGATGACTCATTGGTGTAGGGCTCCCTAGAAATTGATTTTCAAAAACGGATTGGCTACTTAGGATACCGGACAATAGCTGGAGCAAAACTCTTCTTCCTCCTTTAAAAAAAAACATACGCTTTTAAAAATTATGTTTATAGTAGTGGCACAAACCATACAATACATTTCCCTTTCTGAAGAACATCATCCACACAACTGTTGATTGACGACACAGCACTTAATTTGGTACCTTTATTTCAGTGCAAGCAAGGAACGTTGGTTTGCACCTAAAAAATAGGAGATGGTGTGATACAAGATTGCTGGCAGCCAAGCGGTCTTGCCAGCCTCTTAGGCGGCGAGGGCTTTCCAAGAACATATTACAATAGCCGCAAGCTGCTTATCCAAACTACCTAATGCAGCTATCCAAAAGCAGAAGGTGATGCTTCATCGACGTGTCATGCATGTATAGAAAGCAAAAGATAGTGACTCGTCGTTTGGTCCACTATTATGTATTTCATATGCATGCGTTTTGTCCTGTTGATACAGACAAATAATAGTTGCATACGAACAACGGGCACAAAGCATGATACACGATCCTATGTTGTCGTCAGCACAGGCTCTTCATATCATTGCGGTCCTTCATGATACAAGAGCAAGCATGTTGGTGCAAGTCACTGTATCATAAGCTGTCCTGCCATATATGATGTTTGATAACCTGGAAGAGAGAGGGATGCTGAAAGAAAGAAGCATTGCATAAGATGGAATTTATAGGATGCGGTATTGTAGGAGTTGTTGTGGCAACGCAATTCACAAACTAAAATTCCATTTTTACTACATACACAAATTCACCAACCGGCCTGCAAATCACCTATTTTTAGCAGCAAAAAGCAGGATGGTTGCTAGATCCGCCTCTAAAATTATGGTGTCAACCGCCCGTAAATTTTTTTAGTAGTGAAATGCTATATATATTGCATTAGAAGACACAAGTTTTTTCTTCCTGTCATAGTGAGATATTTCGTACCTTGATGCACAACAGCCTTTAATTTGGTACAAGGGTTACCTCATGGCCTCGATCATGAATGCATGTATGACGGGAATATTGGTTTATATAGCACGGCCGGAGGATCAGAAAGCATCAAGGTCGATCTTGATGGCGAGGGCTTTATTTCAACGACGAGACAAAGTCCTGACTCACGCTCTTTGATGTCTTTGTGCGTCTCTGCAAGCTAGCCAAGAGCACCAATAGTACCACTAGTAGAGAAGTGACTTTCGATCCACCCCCTTTTATCCCGGTTTAAAAGTGGCCCGGGACAAAAGGGGGTGCGCGGGGGAGCGGGAATTTGGAGGGGAGCATTAGTCCCGGTTGGTAATTGCAACCGGGACTAAAGGCCCCCCTTTAGTCCCGGTTGCAACGGCTAGGGGGGGGGGCGTCGGTGGCGGGACCCTTTTATCCCGGTTGGAGGATCCAACCGGGACTAACTTCCAACCGGGACAAAAGGTGTTTCCTTTTGTCTCGGTTGGAGTTTTTAACCGGGATAAAAACTCATCCCCCACTATATCCCGAGACAGAGACTTTCTTCTTCCTCCAGCCCGAGCAGTCCAGCACATTGATAGAGAGCTGAGCTTCACCTACTCTCCGGTGGTGCCCAAGCAAGGGAGGTGCTGCCCGAAGTTTTTTCCCTCATTTTTGTGGGAATTTGACTCAGCCAACAAGTGCTGCGAAGGTTTGCTACTTCATCCTCGTGTTATGCTTTGATTTATGCTTTGGAGATGGAAAGATTATTTGCTACAATGTGATGATGAAGTAGAAAAATGGAGAGGTATTTTGAGCTAGAATGTGAGGGAGATTGATGTGTCATATATAGTATGCATTATTTCAGTGGTTTAAAAATGATGCTACCTTGTCTAGACGGTTTATCTTATCAAATTTAATATGGTTTTTTAAATCCATATACTTGTTAAACTTGCATACCGTGTTCATTTCGGCGAGAATGTTCTCCGCCGAGTAGCAACGTATGTCAAGAAGGAGGTTCGATTCTACGAGAAAGAGTGGATACGGACATCGTGACCGTGTCCCCTTTTCCGTAGCATCTAACCTCTTTCATGACGAAGTGCGGTGCCGCCTAGCTGAGGACATCCTCGCGAAATGAACACGGTCTTCAAGTTCAACAACTTCTGTAGTGGTAAGGAAAGAATTTTTGTACATAGATGACTTCTGCTACTTGTTGAACTTGTATACCGTGTTCGCCTCGGCGAGGATGTTCTCCGCCGAGTAGCAACGTATGTCAAGAAGGAGGTTCGATTCTACGAGAAAGAGTGGATACGGACATCGTGACCGTGTCCCCTTTTCCGTAGCATCTAACCTCTTTCATGACGAAGTGCGGTGCCGCCCAGTTGAGGACATCCTCGCGAGATGA
>NC_028450.1:2829226-2830279 GCF_000263155.2 Setaria italica | reverse complement strand
GGACTGGGTTGCAGGTCAAGCTTTTGCAGGTACTACAATGGGCGAGGCTGATGAAGATGAGTTTGCAGAAAATGACCCTACTGATGACCTTTGGTCAGGTGATACGAGATGCATACAGAGATTGCGAAACTGAGAAGGAAGCAGCAAAGTTGCAGCGCATGATAGATGATCACCAAAAATT
The DNA here is from genome assembly GCF_000263155.2 of Setaria italica. Classification (NCBI taxonomy): domain Eukaryota; kingdom Viridiplantae; phylum Streptophyta; class Magnoliopsida; order Poales; family Poaceae; genus Setaria; species Setaria italica. The sequence goes on along the minus strand of NC_028450.1, from coordinate 2,830,098 downwards.
GTTGTACCCAGGTTGCCAGCAGGGCCATAAAAAACTAGGTACGACACTAGAATTTGTGCAATGGAAGGCAAAAAATGGTGTGTCCGATAAGGCATTTCAGGGGATGTTGAGAATTGTCAAGAAGATTCTCCCCGAGAATAATGAATTACCGTCCACAACATATGAAGCTAAACAGATTATTTGCCCTCTCGGATTGGATGTTCAGAAGATACACGCATGCCCTAATGACTGTATCCTCTATCGTGGTGATGAATACGAGGAATTGGATGCTTGTCCCGTCTGCGAAGCCCTGCGGTATAAGATTAGGCGAGATGATCCTGGTGATGTCGAGGGGCAGTCTCCCAAGAAGAGAGTTCCCGCGAAGGTGATGTGGTATTTCCCTATAATACCACGCTTGAAGCGCTTGTTCAGGAACAAGGCGAATGCTAAGTTGATGCGATGGCACAAAGAAGACCGTAAGGAAGATGAGATGCTGAGACACCCCGCAGATGGGGCACAGTGGAGATCAATTGATAGAACATTCCCAGACTTTGAAAGTGAAGCAAGGAACATAAGGTTTGGTTTAAGCACTGATGGATTCAATCCATTCGGTGAGTTGAGTAGTGGTCATAGTACTTGGCCTGTGACCCTTTGTATGTTCAACCTTCCTCCTTGGCTGTGCATGAAGCGGAAGTTCATTATGATGCCGGCGCTTATCCAAGGCCCAAAACAACCCGGCAACGACATTGACGTGTACCTAAGGCCGTTGGTTGATGACCTTTTACAGCTCTGGAAGGAAGAAGGTGTACGTGTGTGGGATGAGGATAGACAAGAGATCTTTAATCTACGAGCACTGTTGTTCGTAACCATCAACGATTGGCCTGCATTGAGTA
>NC_028450.1:2827928-2829126 GCF_000263155.2 Setaria italica | reverse complement strand
AGCGATGCTCTTCTACGCGTAGATTCGCTGATACCGGACCTTCATACTATTCAAGCATTCAAACATGCTATCCTTCTCCTCCTTGCTGAGAGTGTAACTGGCAGGACGTAAGTAGTGCTGTCCATTATCTCTCTTTTCCGGATGTAGGTCATCTCGTTGCCCCATGGCTTTCAGGTCCTGTCTTGCTTCCAATGTATCTTTTGAGGTTCCATAAACACCCATGAAGCCTAGCACGTTCACGCAAAGATTCTTCGTCAGGTGCATCACGTCTATTGCGTTGCGAACCTCTAGGATTTCCCAATAAGGTAGCTCCCAAAATATTGACTTTTTCTTCCACATGGGTGCATGTCCGTTATCATCGTTCGGAACAGGTTGGCTACTAAGTCCCTTTCCAAAGAATACATGTACATCCTTCATCATCTCGAACACACGCTTTCCATTACGGTGTGCAGGTTTTTTACGATGGTCTGGCGTCCCTTTGAAATGCATCCCGCTCTTTCTCAGCTGGTGGTGAGTAGGGAGAAATCGACGATGACCCATATAGACGACCTTCTTACAGTGCTTCAAGTACATGCTATCTGTGTCATCTAAACAGTGGGTGCATGCCCGATATCCCTTATTTGTCTGTCCTGAAAGGTTACTCAATGCAGGCCAATCGTTGATGGTTATGAACAACAGTGCTCGTAGATTAAAGATCTCTTGTCTATCCTCATCCCACACACGTACACCTTCTTCCTTCCAGAGCTGTAAAAGGTCATCAACCAACGGCCTTAGGTACACGTCAATGTCGTTGCCGGGTTGTTTTGGGCCTTGGATAAGCGCCGGCATCATAATGAACTTCCGCTTCATGCACAACCAAGGAGGAAGGTTGAACATACAAAGGGTCACAGGCCAAGTACTATGACCACTACTCAACTCACCGAATGGATTGAATCCATCAGTGCTTAAACCAAACCTTATGTTCCTTGCTTCACTTTCAAAGTCTGGGAATGTTCTATCAATTGATCTCCACTGTGCCCCATCTGCGGGGTGTCTCAGCATCTCATCTTCCTTACGGTCTTCTTTGTGCCATCGCATCAACTTAGCATTCGCCTTGTTCCTGAACAAGCGCTTCAAGCGTGGTATTATAGGGAAATACCACATCACCTTCGCGGGAACTCTCTTCTTGGGAGACTGCCCCTCGACATCACCAGGATCA
>NC_028450.1:2824424-2825617 GCF_000263155.2 Setaria italica | reverse complement strand
GGTAGGGGCCGCTTATCGTGGATGCGAAATCTGATAGCAAGAATTGCAAGACATGCTAGGCTTGTAATAATTCTGGACCTTTATCTCTATGCAAAAATTTATTTCCTAAATTTTATCCCTGTTACACTATGTCATTCATTATTCTAATCCGCAATGCATGGAAACAATTCATAAGGACACACAAAGGTCCATTCAAAGAAAATCTTACATGGAACACAGACTTCCCGGTACGTATGAAGTCTGCACATTTATTACATTGTATAACACGAATAGTTCATAACTTATTTTTTCCGCACTGAAGTGCTTAAGACAGGAACCCGGGAATAATCTATGTGGCTACTACATCTGTGAGCACATGCACAGTTTTTTGGGACCCAAGGGACCGAAGATGACGCCGCACAACTTTAAAGTACGTAAAATAAATATATTACTAGTTAATTATTTTCTAGCTCCTTATATGTATTTGTTCATGTAACATTCACAAATTTCCAAATTATAGATGTTAAATATTCAACAAGGACTCTTGAAGGAAGAAAGAGTAGCGGCAATATGTGAAGGTCTCATTGGATTCATAATGGACGAGGTGGTAGATCCAAGAGGAGAATTTTATTACGATGGACGACAATTAGACACTCCTCTCAGCAACACCACGACGGGAAGATCGTAGGAAGATACTTTGATTTATTTGTATATATGATCGATTTGTACTAATTAAGCTAGTTGAATTGTGTATATGAATTGTGTATAAGGATTGTGTATATATATAGTAATTGTATAATTACAAATCCCATTCGTTTAAATACTAGTTGATTTCGTTCTAAAAAAATCTCAACTACAAGGTTAACAAATTAAAAGGGCCGCGGTACTACTATACGTATACGTGATGCATGCATGAAAAATTCAGGCATCACCAGTGCCATGCAAGCGCCATTTAGTCCCGGTTGGAATTGAGCCGGGACTAAAGGGGACCCCTTTAGTCCCGGTTGGGAAATCCAACCGGGACTAGTCCCGGTTGGAGTTCCAACCGGGAGACTAAAGGGGTCCGCCGTGAGTCCCGGCTCTATTCCAACCGGTGACTAAATGGGCGCTTGCATGACACTGGTGATGTCGTGAATTTGTTCATGCATGCGTACATGATATACATAAAGTAGTACTGCGGGCACTTTTTATTTGTTAAGCTTGTCGCTGATCCA
>NC_028450.1:2797013-2824324 GCF_000263155.2 Setaria italica | reverse complement strand
GAAAAGGAGATAGCCTGATACAGGACGTCTGGTGGACCAGGTACCAGCAAGGTCCATCCCTGATGGTGAGGTCTTTCAAAGATGGACAAAGTCGTGATTCACGGCACTTGCTGTCAAGCTCGCGCGAAAGGTAGCAAAGAACAAACAGCATCTGATATATTTTACCAAAAATCGCCATATTTAAGGTTCTTGGTGTCTAGCTTTGTGCATCAACAGCGAGCAGCAATAAAGGTCGATCTAATTGCGAGGGCTTTCAAAGACGAGGCAAAGTCGTGATTCACGCACCTTAGTGTCATTGTGCGTCTGTGCAAGCTTGAAGAATAGGCAATTGCTTAACGACAGACATCACGAGGACTGGACCACCTGTAGTTTTGGAATAAAGTACACACTTATTTTTTCCAGATGGAAGAAGTAATCGTCAGAGCAATTTACTGAGAACCAACATTTCCTATTCACAAATAACAAGGGTATGGCTAAAATTTCAGCTGTGACCTGGTCCGTGTTATTTATGGACCAACTGAAACATGATATTTTGGCATAGCCAAATTACGGTACGACACGATAAATTTTGGGACGTGCTAGCACGACACAAACACAAGAGCCGTGCCATGCCAAGAACCTCAGCATGATGGGCAGCACAGCACAGACACGTATGGTATCTCAGCTGTGCTTGGACTAGGATGGCACAAAAATAGCCCATAAGCTAATCTGCAGCTGGTCCTTTGAAAATCGTCCGTGCCGCCTTCCATAAAGCTTGGCATAAACAATGTTCATATAAGAAAATCATAAAATCTACCTTTCATGATTAGAATCATACAAATAAATATTTATAAAATCTTAAATTTTGCAGCCTCCCATATCACCATGGGCAATCCTAACATCAACCTACAATGTCATATATCCATGTTCAATCCGTAGATGAGTTGTTCTACCGTAGTGTAGAACATTAGTATTTTACAGGTATGTTGGTTTGCACTAAAAAATAGGAGATGGCGTGATACACGAGTGCTGGCAGCCAAGCAGTCTTGCCAGCCTCTAGGACGGCGAGGGCTTTCCAAGAATATATCAAGTCATTACAATAGCCACAATCTATATATCCAAGTTCAATCCCTCTACTAATTTAGAAACTATATACGTGAGAAGACGAATGGTAGCATCATATATTCTGAGAGCCATGCCACCATGCCATGGGTCGTGCATGGGCCTAGGAAAAAACTTATTGTCATTCCGTGTCGTCATGGCCCAACGTGCCTAAAAGTCTAGAGTGGGAGCGGCACGAGGCACGAAAGGAGGGCTTATATGGCATGTTCCAGTTGTCGATGGTTTGGACTTTATATGGTATGTTCCAGTTATATGGCTAGCTATAGATAAGTTAGTGTATAATGGAAAAACCCTAGAAGCATCAAAAGTAAATAAGCAAATTGAAGACAGGAGATGTAGTACACCGATATTATATTATTATTGTGGTTGACAAATACATATACTGTGGTATGGATGCATAAATGTTAAATTAAAGCCATACAATTATAGCACACACACTTACACATTTATCTTGCAGCTATACATAATGCAGTCATAGTGACTGCAAATGTATATATGCTGCGACACCGACAACAAATAACCTTTACTATAAACTAAACATAATTTTCCCCAAATATTCAAAACCTTTTTATAAGTAAATCTTGCATTAATTACCATCATGTGTGTTGCATTTGGGTGCCCTTGGAACTCTTCGTGAACACTCTTTTCTCTCCAATCCTAGAAGTATTTTCTCGATAAACTTCTCTTTCCAGAAACCTTGGGAAGAATATTTGCATTTCATTCAAATATTAACTCCATTCAGACCCTATGCCGAATTCCATCTAAATATTATCTAAATCCAATATGCAAATCCTTGAGTCTATGCCAAACCCCTCTCATCATCAGATTATTTAAATCCCTAATATCCTAGGAATAATATTTATTTTCCTAAAATCCTAGAAGTGATATCCAATTTAATTTGAATATTAATTTCATCCAAACCTCTACGATGCCTCTATTCAAATCTAGCCATACTCAAATATCATCAAACCTCAAACTCTTCGAAAAAGCCCTAATTTCATGTCTAATCCTAGTCTGCAACTCAAATTTAATTCAAATTTGAAATCCATTTAAAATTTGGATTCAAACCTATTCTCAAAAAAATGAAAAACCAAACCAGAATGTCGAATGGGCCGCAACCTCCGTTTCGGCCGCTCCCCATTTCGGCCCTGCTCACCTCCGCTTCCTCCCATGCCCGAGTCAACCCAGCACGCACACACGGCCCGCTCGCATTGGCGCCCTCCGCCACAGCCCGCTAACGCGTGGCCTGCGGCCGCTCGCCAGTGTTGCCGCGCCCAGCGCCGCCCCGCCGGTGCGGCTCCCCTTGGCCACCTTCACCCCAAGCAAGGCAGCCCCATCCCCCCCTCCTCCCTTATCCTTGCCGTACTTCCCCCCTCGCCATGCATCACCTCCGACCGCCCTATCCTTGTCGGCCGTCATGCATTCCCCCTCCGGGGCCAACAACTTCGTAAAAGGGCTTTCTTTCTTTTCCTTTCCCAAAACTCACATCACCTTACATAAAGTGAGTCTCTTGATAAAACCAAACCTCCTCTTCCTTTCCTTGATCATATATGCATTTTATATAATTTTAATGCTAGGATTACAAACCATAAGTATACTCAGCCTTGCTTCTGTCGAATAGGTTAGAAGTTCCAGATTCATTCTAGCTGTGGAGTGGGCAACTGCACCACCCCGCTATGCAAATTGAAAAACTATTTTTCCATAACTTTATGCGTCTTTTATTGTTTTGCTGCTAATCTGTGATGAGGGCTGTATCAGCTACCGATCCGGGGACTGATATAGGTAATCAGCGGGATTTCCGAAGGGAAGTCCCCACAGGGATGGTATTAGAGCAATAAATGAATTAATAGAACCATATAGGTCAAACAACAAGCAGTAGGAAACTCAAAACCTTCTATTCTACTCATATTTTTTTGAAATTTTTTGAATACTCCTGTCACTCCGTGGAATCCACCGTATATCATGCTCAACTCCCATCACTATATGCTGGTAGGTATTGATCATGATAATGAAGTTTGAATGATGTTCCATAGGTAAAGTTAGACTTTGGTTGGTGTATTCGAGCCCCGGGCCCTACGCGGCTGCCGGTTGACCCAGATGACCCATAGGTAACATTGGACTTTGGACTGCATGGATATTATTGGATGACATAGTGACACGGATAAGTTGTTCTACAGTAGTGTAGAACATAAGTATATATTTACATGTATGTTGGATGCCGGAGAAAAGGTACAGAAATTCATGATGTTCTTTGGCTACTTAAATCTTATTAATTAACCTAGCTAGCTTTAATTTGTATGTTTTTGTATAATGTCGTATCCATTGCATGAGAGGATGACATAAGGAATTTTTCTTGAGATATTCAAAACTTTGATGTGCATGCATAATATATAGTCTTTGTGATAATGTGATGTACATGGTTTAACACAAGAAGGCTCCACAAAATGATTTTCCCGCACATGGAGGCTCCACAAAACTTAAATATTGGTTTGCTAAGAAAAAAGGAAATAGCGTGATGATACAGCATGGTTGGACTGCTGGAGGACCAGCAAGGTCCACCTCTTATATATGGTGAGGTCTTTCAAAGATGAGATAAAATCGTGATTCACGGCAATTGGTGTCAGGCTCGCAAAATCGTGATTCGTGATTTTACCAAGAATCATCATATTCAAGGTTCTTGGTGTCTTCGTGCATCAGCAGATCGATCTCCGGGCGAGGGCTTTCAGAAATGAGACAAAGTCGTGATTCACGCTCCTTGATATCTTTTGTGCGCCTGTACAAGAATACCGAATAGTCTTTGGTACAAGGGTTACCTCATGGAGGCTCTGCAAAACGATACTGACGCATTCAAGAATGCATGGATGACGGGAATATTGGTTTATACTATGAAAAGGGAAATAGAATGTATTTTAACTTCGGACAAAGCTATATATTTGAGTATAGACGAAAGTACCTGTGTTACTAGTGATGGGCATGTTCATGATATATCCTTTTCAAAACTTTCTTCACAAATCTCATTATAATCAAAAGAATACGATATTTTTTTATGGATTTTGTGGAACTATTTCTGGAGACAGCTCCTGTATGCACTGCGCGTGGAAATACCATGTCCACATGAGGTTCCTTAAGTGGGCTGGATCTACTAATAGTAGGGTCAACCATAGGTGAATTTAAAAAGAGAGCATCTTTTACATAAGTCAGATGAAAACAGGAGATGATGTGATACACGACGGCACAGCCAAGCGGCATGCCAACAACTCTGATGCTGAGGGCTTAGACAAAGTTATGTTATGGTTCGCTGTACTAGCTAGGTGGTCACGTATAAATCACTATCCAAAAGTTGTTGCAACCCCCATCAGAACATTCTCTTCTACTTAAATGAATAGGTAGAGCTCCTGCCAATGTTTTCGGAAAAAAAAAGTTGTTGTTGCCGTTTCAAGCCTAGCTAGCGTATACATATGGAGTCTATACCGGCCACAAGTTGCTTATCGAGAATAAGTAGCTGCTATCACGTGCACAAAGCAAAAGACAGTGCCGCGCTGTTTAGTCCCTTCGATATGGACAAATAGTGGCAAATAGCGTGGAAACGAAAAACAGACACAAAGTATGATACTCGTCTCAGCACAGGCTTTCCATCTCCTTCGGCAGATTCATATATACCTTATTATACGTCAGCAGCCTAATGCAATATGACGTAGGAGTTTTAAATTTTTAGAATAGTGGCAATATAGTTGCAAATGGCGTGGAAATTTAGAATAGTGCCGGTGAAAGGAAGTGAAAAATTTTAATAGCATTGAAGGAATCCATAGAAATTCTAATGACATCGAGGGAATTCACTCTTTAAATTATCACAAGTTATGCGGTAATGTATAAGACTCATCGTAAGACAACACTGAAGCATGAGAACTACAAATGGCTTGCCAGTGGATTTTTGTGATCCTTCACTTTACCTCATCCAACTTAGACTCTCACATTTTAACCATTATGTGTGCCATATTTACAACAATTATCTAGCAGCAAAAACAATATTGCTAGTAATTATATTTTTGATGAGGACTTAAAAAATATTTTTTGGTGAAAACACATGAAATGCAAAACAACCACCGCTATAGAAATATTTTCTAGGACCGGTCGAAAATGTATCTTGTGCAAGGCCCGTTCGTGCGTTAGAGAAAAAGAAATAGGATACATGGAGGAGCGTGGTATGACCTGCCCCTTGTAAATGCATTTCTAGGGGCAGGCCATAGAATGAGCCTGCTCCTGAAAATAGCAGTTCGAAAGGTGGTTGATGTGGTTACCCAGACCTAGAAATCAATGATTAAAGTTTTTAAAAAAAATGTGGCACCACCACCTACACACTCCTTGGTATACCTAGAAATTGATTTTCAGGAACAGATTGGCTACTATTTTCAGGAACGGATTGGCTACTACTATACTGGATAACAGCTGGAGAGAAAAAACATACACTTTTAAAAATTATTTCTGGAGAACATCATTCAAACAATCCTTGATTGACGCAGCACTTGGTGCCTTTATTTCAATGCATGCATGGAATGTTGGTTTTCATCTAAACAATAGGAGATGGCGTGATACATGATTGATCGCAGCCAAGCGGTTATACCAGCCTCTTGGAGACTTGGACGGCGAGCCAGCGAGGGGCTTCCCAAGAACATATCAAGTCATTACAAAGGCCACAAGCTACTTATCCAAACTATGTAGTGCGGCTATCCAAAAGCAGAAGGTGATGCTTCGCCGACGTGCCATGCATGTACAGAAAGCAAAAGATAGTGACTCGTCGTTTGGTCCATGATACGTACAGACAAATAATAGTTGCAAACGAACAACTGGCACAAAGCATGATACACGATCCTATGTTGTCCTCAGCATAGGCTCTCCATATTATTGGAGTCCTTCCTGATACAAGGGCAAGCACGTTGGTACAAGTTACTGACTCATAAGTTGTCTGATACACTGCCATATATGATGCTTGATGACCTGGAAGAGAGAGGGATGCTGAAAGAAAGAATAATTGCATAAGCTAGAATTAATATGATGCAACATTGTACGAGTTGTTGTGGCAACGCATTCAAAAACTAAATTAAATTCCATTATTACTTCATACACAAATTCAACAACGGCGCTGCAAATTACCTATTTTTAGCTGCAAAAAGAAGGGCGCTTGCTAGATCCACCTTTGAAATTGCGGTTTCAACCGCCGCTAAAAATAATTTTTGTAGTAGTGAAATGCCATATAGATTGCATTAGAAGGCACAAGTTTTTTTGTTACTGTGTCATATTTCATACCTTGATGCACAATACCTTTAATTTCATAATTTGGTAAAGGGTTACCTCATGGAGGCTCTGCAAAAGATACACACGCAATCCTCATGGATGACGGGAATATTGGTTTATATAATAAGAAAAAGAAATAGCATGATACACGATGGCTGAGGACCAGCAAAGAAGCAAGGTCAATCTTCGATGGTCTAGCCTTTCAGAGATGAGACAAAGTCGTGACTCACGCTCTTTAACGTCTTTGTGCGTCTCTGCAAGCTAGCCAAGAGCACCAGTAGTACATATCCAGAGTATGCATGGGTATCCAAGAATAGAAAGAAGTTGGCGCTACGTCGACACGTTACAAAATGCACATTAAGATAATATCAAATGAACACATTATGAAACCACATTTCATAATCTATTTAACATAACTAACCTCGTGTTCTAGCTGTGTATATTTTCTTATAAATATAGTTAAATGTATATATAATATTTTAGCATAGGACAATATTAATATTTCAATATAAAGGGAGTACATTTCTTACTAGTGATGAGTATGGGAATGGTATACTCCCTCCGTATAGGAAAAGAAAGTCGTTTTGGACAAGGTTTGGGTCAAACATTGGGAATATAAATCATGAATAACTTTTAAGTTGTTGAGTTTGGAAATGTGAAAGCCATATAAATAGATTTGTCTTGAAAAATACTTTCATAAAAATATACATATATCACTTTTTGATAAATATTTTTATAAAAATAAGGAGTCAAAGTAATGCTTTGGAGACCGTGTCGCTGTCCAAAACAACTTCCTTTTCCTATACGGAGGGAGTATCCTTTAAAAATATTTGTTTGCAAAAATTATCTAAGCAAAAGAGTTTTCTTACAATGGTCGTAAGGTACCAGTGTGTACTTTCTAAATACGTTTTCTTTAAATTTTACTAGCCATTGATCTTAGGAAGGTAATTAAAAAATCAAATTAAATTGGGTGATGGTCCCACTAATTTGAAATATCTTTGTACTTTTCTCTAGATAACTCTAGGTTGACGGCTTTTGTTCCAACCATTATTAAATCCTAAACGGATAAGTCATTTTTATTGATTTTGTGGAAACATTTCTAGAGGCAGTTAGCATATGGAACTGTGTATGTGGAAATGCCATGCCCACAGGAGATTTTGAAGTGGGCTGGATCTAGTAATCGCTGAATACACAGGCTGTTCACTTTATTTATCTTCTCTGATTTCCTTTTCTCTGTCACTTTCTCTCTTTTTTCCATCTCTCTTATTCATAAGTGGTGTTCTGGTTGAGTTTGTAGCCGACCACGGTGCTGCCTATACAGAAATTATTAAACCAGTAGGAGTCACATTTTGGTTAGCACAAGGAGGTGAAATGCTCGCGAGAATGCCGAGAAAGGTTTGCGATTTCGTTGCGTTCTAGTACGAGTTTGACTTTTTACCACATGTTGTTGCCGGATTCAAAGAAGAGCTGATAGCGGACTCAGGATCAAGAAACGGACGGATTGCCTCTGACCAGAAGCATTAAAGAATAGTCTGACAAGTATATATACTAATCGATAGAACAATATATTTCTAATAAAACCAAATGTATAGGAGGAAAAGAAAGTATTGGTTACTCGTAAATTTATTATAATCTATTAACATAGCGTTAGACATATCCTTTTGTCAAACTTCTATAAAATTTCTCAACATATAATTTAAGTTGTAACAGTATTGTGCGGCCAAGCTGGTGTGCAAGCATTAGGGAAGTGCTTCATGTTCTTGATTCTCAAGCCCAAAGATATTTGTGAGCAAGATAAACACCGATTGTCATCCTATCAGAGTGTTTGTGTCAAGCAGGATTCTTATTTGAATAATAGCTACATTAATCTACAGCTCGATAGAGAAGATAACATATCCTTCAAATATCCAACTGGATACATAAAAGTTGTTAGCATGCATATCCTAAAAACAAAAGATGAAGATTCGTAGTGGAAATTATCCGTGCAAATTACACCCCTAACTATTTCAATTACAAGTCCACATGTGACACAATTGACGAGGGGACGGTTTGAATTTTATAGCATTGTAACACCCAGAATGCGGCAAGGATAAAATACGCTTTGTATGTCGGAATACATAAAGTTGATGGCTAAAAGTTGACTTTTAGATCCGTCGCTCGGATGAACGAAAGGATGCCATATTTGCATAGAGCTCATCGAATCCATTCTATTTGATCACTGATATGTCTTGTCTGGAGTTCCAGTCATGAAGTCATGGACGGCTCAAGATTTCGCCATGGCCCCATAGCTACAGTACCCTTGCGGCTACAGTAGCCGATTCCTTTTTCTTCCTTCGTGTTTTCCCTTGCCGGCCCACCTCTCCTTTTCTAAGCCCTATACCCCTACGCCTCCTACCCCAGCGCCATCACTCCCTTTTGCTGTGATCCAAAGTGGAGAGGGAGAACAAGAGAAGAGAGAAGAGAAGGGAAATTAGGGTACGCCACCATCCGTCATCTCCGCTCCTCTCCAAAAATTGGTTGGGCTTCCTTTCCTCTCCCAGTTTCCCCCCAATTAGTTGCCTTTCCTCGCTGTCTAGTTTCCCCCCAATTAGTTGCCTTTCCTCGCTGTTCATGGTGTTGCCGCTATGTAGGTTGCAATTTAGGTGCAATCGACGGGGCTGCCGTGACGTTTGTCGCTAGGAAGAGGAAAACGAGTGGGAATCATGGTCGGGATCACCGCCGTTGCCGTTGCCCTTGCTGTTTTTAAGGGGAAACCCTAGGTGAGGCATGTCCCTGCTGCAACACATGTTTTCCCTAAGGTTTCAGATGTTCTAGCACGTGTGTGTAGCGGTACTCGACGCCGTTAATGGCTAGGGAGAATTTTTGCCCTCGTCGCAGTTTTCACCACATACATTGTTCCACTTGAGGCTTCACTTTTGATGATATGAATTTGAAGTATATGAAGTTCGTGCATTGCAATCTTGCATTTGCATTCTCATATTGTTTATGCATATGAAGAAACCGTAGGTGGATTGCTACGGTATGTACCGGTACAATAACGCACGTTGACATATAGCAATGTGGTTCCAGCCCTCACGTCCTTCCTTGGGGATGTGTGGGTAGAAGTGAAGTCATGCATTGCATTGCACCATTTTCATATTCATTATGAAGTATTGTTGTGAAGTATTTATTTATCTTACTACTCGAAGTGATGTGGTGCTTCTTTTATAACAATAATTCTTAAATTGTTGCTTAATATATTATGGTTTAAATGACTTGGTTGACGCAGTTTGCTTGCTGAGGTTTTCCATAAACCTCGTACGCTTTTTTCCCCTTCGCAGGTTCTTGAGTTTGGAGGGTGCCTAGTTGGATGGGAGTAACAGCACGTGTGCACACATCTCTTCATATATATATTTTGGACACATATGTTGTAATAAAAATTTTTGGTTGTGAAACCTTTGCTTAGCTTATAATCTGTTTTTATCCAGTTTGTTAGATGTTTATCTAGATGATTTAAGTTGCTTCCGTGTGCCCTGTTCTTTTATCTTTGCTGCTGTTTTGAGGTGTTACAAGCATGTTCCAACGATATATAAGTTGGTGTACCATATGGAAGAAACCCAGAAGGCCGTAGAGTAAATAACGACGTCAAAGTAAATAGGAGCAAATGGAACACATCACATGTACATCAATATTACATTATTATGGTTAACAAATATGATATGCATGCATACAACTTCGATATAGAAACCATACACGTGATAACACAAACACACACTTGAACATTTTATTTTGCAGCTATATATAAGCTATGACACCCGACAACAATAACCCTGCCCTCAAGCATACGGCAATGATGACATATGCATGCATGCATGGGAGATGAGGGAAGAACACAATACATCATTATTGCAACATGATGGTGGCCTGAGAACTCAGGCATGGCATTACGGTCAACTTAGCCGTCCGTCTTCTTCTCGGCGCCCTGGTCCTTAGGAGGGCACTGGCAGTCGTTCTTTAGGACACAATCGACGAAACAGGTCTTAACATCCCCCTCACCCTGCAGGATGCACATGCCAGCACAGGCACAGTTCTTAGAGCAGATGCAGGTGTCGTCGCGTGGAACTTCTTTTGTCGTGTCCACGCACACCTCTTGTGCCGGCGTAGCAGAGGCTATCCCGACGAACAGGATGGCCATCATAATGCCAATGGCAACCATCTTGGTCTTAGCAGCAGAAGCCATTTCGATGCTTTGCTATTACTGTGAATGTGAATGGAATATGTGCTTATCAAGCTGCGAGCTGCTGATGCTCGTGCAGCTACAAGCATGCTGTATTTATAGGGAGCGAATGCCCCATTCTTTCTCTTCTCTTCGGTCTCTAAGAAAGAAAAGGCCAAAAAACAGCTCATCATTTTTCTAGGCCTAGGAATAATACAAAATGAGCGACATGCACAATTTTTTTTCAGATAAACTGTGGGGGAGTTCCCCGGCCCACAGAGCCACAAGCACATTCCTTGTGCCTTTGCTTGTTGTGCAATGCATGCATGCACAATGTGAACTTAGGATGACTGAGGATGGTTAATGTTACAGGTATGAACCTTTGAAGAATAGAACTGCTAGTTTGAGTCAGGAGAGGGATTTACAAAGTGAAGAGATTTTCACTTATGCTTTTTACTGAGGATGGGGTGTAGCAGCAATTGCTTGCCAAAAATACTTACGCGTCAAAGCACTATCTCAAGCGGGTTACTGAAAAAAAACCCTTCTCTGGTCTAATGATGGCCAAGTGTCATCTGCCAATGCTTTAGTTCATTCAAATTAAAATCGGAGACGATGGCTTGGAGATTAGGTTTCAAAAATAATGTAAATGTCTGCGTGAATCATCTCTCTAGAGCAAATAGTAAAGCCTGATCATTGTATGAATCATCTCTCTTAGTTGAGGCTGCGAGTTGGATCCCTTCAAATTCTTCATTTTGAAGGGATTAATAGGGGCTAAATAATTAAGCTGCATAAGGCAATTTGCTCTGAAACACTGCTATATTAATGATCAACTGGAACCATATCGCTAGCTGAATTCAAAGAAAACTTCCATAATTAATGGGTTTTTAATTATTTTGATGTTGTAACCAGAGTATCCATTTCGCCGGGCTTGTTCAATATCCTACGCACATATTATGTATCCATGCTGGTCATTGTGTTAGAGCCCCTGCGCGGCATGACCCATCGGTAAACTTGGGCTTTGAACTAGCATGGATAGGTTCACGTAGATGAGTTGTTCTACCGTAGTGTAGAACATTAGTATTTACATGTATGTTGGATGCCGGGACAAAAGGTACAGGAATTCAAAGTGTTCTTTGGCTAGTTAAATCTTATTTACTTAACCCAGCTTCAATGTTTTCATATAATGTCTTTTAAGGAGTTTTTCTTCCTATCATAGATAGTGAGATATTCAAAACATTGATGCATAACATAGTCTTTATGTTAATATGCTGTACAAGGTTTAGCTCGTGTAGGATCCACAAAACGATTTTCACGCACGCACTCTGTGTCTTTAAGCATCCGTCATCCATGCATGCAGGGAATATTGGTTTGCAAAGAAAAAGGAGATAGCCTGATACAGGACGTCTGGTGGACCAGGTACCAGCAAGGTCCATCCCTGATGGTGAGGTCTTTCAAAGATGGACAAAGTCGTGATTCACGGCACTTGTTGTCAAGCTCGCGCGAAAGGTAGCAAAGAACAAACAGCATCTGATATATTTTACCAAAAATCGCCATATTTAAGGTTCTTGGTGTCTAGCTTTGTGCATCAACAGCGAGCAGCAATAAAGGTCGATCTAATTGCGAGGGCTTTCAAAGACGAGGCAAAGTCGTGATTCACGCACCTTAGTGTCATTGTGCGTCTGTGCAAGCTTGAAGAATAGGCAATTGCTTAACGACAGACATCACGAGGACTGGACCACCTGTAGTTTTGGAATAAAGTACACACTTATTTTTTCCAGATGGAAGAAGTAATCGTCAGAGCAATTTACTGAGAACCAACATTTCCTATTCACAAATAACAAGGGTATGGCTAAAATTTCAGCTGTGACCTGGTCCGTGTTATTTATGGACCAACTGAAACATGATATTTTGGCATAGCCAAATTACGGTACGACACGATAAATTTTGGGACGTGCTAGCACGACACAAACACAAGAGCCGTGCCATGCCAAGAACCTCAGCATGATGGGCAGCACAGCACAGACACGTATGGTATCTCAGCTGTGCTTGGACTAGGATGGCACAAAAATAGCCCATCAGCTAATCTGCAGCTGGTCCTTTGAAAATCGTCCGTGCCGCCTTCCATAAAGCTTGGCATAAACAATGTTCACATAAGAAAATCATAAAATCTACCTTTCATGATTAGAATCATACAAATAAATATTTATAAAATCTTAAATTTTGCAGCCTCCCCACCACGGGCAATCCTAACATCAACCTACAATGTCATATATCCATGTTCAATCCGTAGATGAGTTGTTCTACCATAGTGTAGAACATTAGTATTTTACAGGTATGTTGGTTTGCACTAAAAAATAGGAGATGGCATGATACACGAGTGCTGGCAGCCAAGCAGTCTTGCCAGCCTCTAGGACGGCGCGGGCTTTCCAAGAATATATCAAGTCATTACAATAGCCACAATCTATATATCCAAGTTCAATCCCTCTACTAATTTAGAAACTATATACGTGAGAAGACGAATGGTAGCATCATATATTCTGAGAGCCATGCCACCATGCCATGGGTCGTGCATGGGCCTAGGAAAAAACTTATTGTCATTCCGTGTCGTCATGGCCCAACGTGCCTAAAAGTCTAGAGTGGGAGCGGCACGAGGCACGAAAGGAGGGCTTATATGGCATGTTCCAGTTGTCGATGGTTTGGACTTTATATGGTATGTTCCAGTTATATGGCTAGCTATAGATAAGTTAGTGTATAATGGAAAAACCCTAGAAGCATCAAAAGTAAATAAGCAAATTGAAGACAGGAGATGTAGTACACCGATATTATATTATTATTGTGGTTGACAAATACATATACTGTGGTATGGATGCATAAATGTTAAATTAAAGCCATACAATTATAGCACACACACTTACACATTTATCTTGCAGCTATACATAATGCAGTCATAGTGACTGCAAATGTATATATGCTGCGACACCGACAACAAATAACCTTTACTATAAACTAAACATAATTTTCCCCAAATATTCAAAACCTTTTTATAAGTAAATCTTGCATTAATTACCATCATGTGTGTTGCATTTGGGTGCCCTTGGAACTCTTCGTGAACACTCTTTTCTCTCCAATCCTAGAAGTATTTTCTCGATAAACTTCTCTTTCCAGAAACCTTGGGAAGAATATTTGCATTTCATTCAAATATTAACTCCATTCAGACCCTATGCCGAATTCCATCTAAATATTATCTAAATCCAATATGCAAATCCTTGAGTCTATGCCAAACCCCTCTCATCATCAGATTATTTAAATCCCTAATATCCTAGGAATAATATTTATTTTCCTAAAATCCTAGAAGTGATATCCAATTTAATTTGAATATTAATTTCATCCAAACCTCTACGATGCCTCTATTCAAATCTAGCCATACTCAAATATCATCAAACCTCAAACTCTTCGAAAAAGCCCTAATTTCATGTCTAATCCTAGTCTGCAACTCAAATTTAATTCAAATTTGAAATCCATTTAAAATTTGGATTCAAACCTATTCTCAAAAAAATGAAAAACCAAACCAGAATGTCGAATGGGCCGCAACCTCCGTTTCGGCCGCTCCCCATTTCGGCCCTGCTCACCTCCGCTTCCTCCCATGCCCGAGTCAACCCAGCACGCACACACGGCCCGCTCGCATTGGCGCCCTCCGCCACAGCCCGCTAACGCGTGGCCTGCGGCCGCTCGCCAGTGTTGCCGCGCCCAGCGCCGCCCCGCCGGTGCAGCTCCCCTTGGCCACCTTCACCCCAAGCAAGGCAGCCCCATCCCCCCCCCCTCCTCCCTTATCCTTGCCGTACTTCCCCCCACGCCATGCATCACCTCCGACCGCCCTATCCTTGTCGGCCGTCATGCATTCCCCCTCTGGGGCCAACAACTTCATAAAAGGGCTTTCTTTCTTTTCCTTTCCCAAAACTCACATCACCTTACATAAAATGAGTCTCTTGATAAAATCAAACCTCCTCTTCCTTTCCTTGATCATATATGCATTTTATATAATTTTAATGCTAGGATTACAAACCATAAGTATACTCAGCCTTGCTTCTGTCGAATAGGTTAGAAGTTCCAGATTCATTCTGGCTATGGAGTGGGCAACTGCACCACCCCGCTATGCAAATTGAGAAACTATTTTTCCATAACTTTATGCGTCTTTTATTATTTTGCTGCTAATCTGTGATGAGGGCTGTATCAGCTACCGATCCGGGACTGATATAGGTAATCAGCGGGATTTCCGAAGGGAAGTCCCCACAGGGATGGTATTAGAGCAATAAATGAATTAATAGAACCATATAGGTCAAACAACAAGCAGTAGGAAACTCAAAACCTTCTATTCTACTCATATTTTTTTGAAATTTTTTGAATACTCCTGTCACTCCGTGGAATCCACCGTATATCATGCTCAACTCCCATCACTATATGCTGGTAGGTATTGATCATGATAATGAAGTTTGAATGATGTTCCATAGGTAAAGTTAGACTTTGGTTGGTGTATTCGAGCCCCGGGCCCTACGCGGCTGCCGGTTGACCCAGATGACCCATAGGTAACATTGGACTTTGGACTGCATGGATATTATTGGATGACATAGTGACACGGATAAGTTGTTCTACAGTAGTGTAGAACATAAGTATATATTTACATGTATGTTGGATGCCGGAGAAAAGGTACAGAAATTCATGATGTTCTTTGGCTACTTAAATCTTATTAATTAACCTAGCTAGCTTTAATTTGTATGTTTTTGTATAATGTCGTATCCATTGCATGAGAGGATGACATAAGGAATTTTTCTTGAGATATTCAAAACTTTGATGTGCATGCATAATATATAGTCTTTGTGATAATGTGATGTACATGGTTTAACACAAGAAGGCTCCACAAAATGATTTTCCCGCACATGGAGGCTCCACAAAACTTAAATATTGGTTTGCTAAGAAAAAAGGAAATAGCGTGATGATACAGCATGGTTGGACTGCTGGAGGACCAGCAAGGTCCACCTCTTATATATGGTGAGGTCTTTCAAAGATGAGATAAAATCGTGATTCACGGCAATTGGTGTCAGGCTCGCAAAATCGTGATTCGTGATTTTACCAAGAATCATCATATTCAAGGTTCTTGGTGTCTTCGTGCATCAGCAGATCGATCTCCGGGCGAGGGCTTTCAGAAATGAGACAAAGTCGTGATTCACGCTCCTTGATATCTTTTGTGCGCCTGTACAAGAATACCGAATAGTCTTTGGTACAAGGGTTACCTCATGGAGGCTCTGCAAAACGATACTGACGCATTCAAGAATGCATGGATGACGGGAATATTGGTTTATGCTATGAAAACGGAAATAGAATGTATTTTAACTTCGGACAAAGCTATATATTTGAGTATAGACGAAAGTACCTGTGTTACTAGTGATGGGCATGTTCATGATATGTCCTTTTCAAAACTTTCTTCACAAATCTCATTATAATCAAAAGAATACGATATTTTTTTATGGATTTTGTGGAACTATTTCTGGAGACAGCTCCTGTATGCACTGCGCGTGGAAATACCATGTCCACATGAGGTTCCTTAAGTGGGCTGGATCTACTAATAGTAGGGTCAACCATAGGTGAATTTAAAAAGAGAGCATCTTTTACATAAGTCAGATGAAAACAGGAGATGATGTGATACACGACGGCACAGCCAAGCGGCATGCCAACAACTCTGATGCTGAGGGCTTAGACAAAGTTATGTTATGGTTCGCTGTACTAGCTAGGTGGTCATGTATAAATCACTATCCAAAAGTTGTTGCAACCCCCATCAGAACATTCTCTTCTACTTAAATGAATAGGTAGAGCTCCTGCCAATGTTTTCGGAAAAAAAAAGTTGTTGTTGCCGTTTCAAGCCTAGCTAGCGTATACATATGGAGTCTATACCGGCCACAAGTTGCTTATCGAGAATAAGTAGCTGCTATCACGTGCACAAAGCAAAAGACAGTGCCGCGCTGTTTAGTCCCTTCGATATGGACAAATAGTGGCAAATAGCGTGGAAACGAAAAACAGACACAAAGTATGATACTCGTCTCAGCACAGGCTTTCCATCTCCTTCGGCAGATTCATATATACCTTATTATACGTCAGCAGCCTAATGCAATATGACGTAGGAGTTTTAAATTTTTAGAATAGTGGCAATATAGTTGCAAATGGCGTGGAAATTTAGAATAGTGCCGGTGAAAGGAAGTGAAAAATTTTAATAGCATTGAAGGAATCCATAGAAATTCTAATGACATCGAGGGAATTCACTCTTTAAATTATCACAAGTTATGCGGTAATGTATAAGACTCATCGTAAGACAACACTGAAGCATGAGAACTACAAATGGCTTGCCAGTGGATTTTTGTGATCCTTCACTTTACCTCATCCAACTTAGACTCTCATATTTTAACCATTATGTGTGCCATATTTACAACAATTATCTAGCAGCAAAAACAATATTGCTAGTAATTATATTTTTGATGAGGACTTAAAAAATATTTTTTGGTGAAAACACATGAAATGCAAAACAACCACCGCTATAGAAATATTTTCTAGGACCGGTCGAAAATGTATCTTGTGCAAGGCCCGTTCGTGCGTTAGAGAAAAGAAAATAGGATACATGGACGAGCGTGGTATGACCTGCCCCTTGTAAATGCATTTCTAGGGGCAGGCCATAGAATGAGCCTGCTCCTGAAAATAGCAGTTCGAAAGGTGGTTGATGTGGTTACCCAGACCTAGAAATCAATGATTAAAGTTTTTAAAAAAAACGTGGCACCACCACCTACACACTCCTTGGTATACCTAGAAATTGATTTTCAGGAACAGATTGGCTACTATTTTCAGGAACGGATTGGCTACTACTATACTGGATAACAGCTGGAGAGAAAAAACATACACTTTTAAAAATTATTTCTGGAGAACATCATTCAAACAATCGTTGATTGACGCAGCACTTGGTGCCTTTATTTCAATGCATGCATGGAATGTTGGTTTTCATCTAAACAATAGGAGATGGCGTGATACATGATTGATCGCAGCCAAGCGGTTATACCAGCCTCTTGGAGACTTGGACGGCGAGCCAGCGAGGGGCTTCCCAAGAACATATCAAGTCATTACAAAGGCCACAAGCTACTTATCCAAACTATGTAGTGCGGCTATCCAAAAGCAGAAGGTGATGCTTCGCCGACGTGCCATGCATGTACAGAAAGCAAAAGATAGTGACTCGTCGTTTGGTCCATGATACGTACAGACAAATAATAGTTGCAAACGAACAACTGGCACAAAGCATGATACACGATCCTATGTTGTCCTCAGCATAGGCTCTCCATATTATTGGAGTCCTTCCTGATACAAGGGCAAGCACGTTGGTACAAGTTACTGACTCATAAGTTGTCTGATACACTGCCATATATGATGCTTGATGACCTGGAAGAGAGAGGGATGCTGAAAGAAAGAATAATTGCATAAGCTAGAATTAATATGATGCAACATTGTACGAGTTGTTGTGGCAACGCATTCAAAAACTAAATTAAATTCCATTATTACTTCATACACAAATTCAACAACGGCGCTGCAAATTACCTATTTTTAGCTGCAAAAAGAAGGGCGCTTGCTAGATCCACCTTTGAAATTGCGGTTTCAACCGCCGCTAAAAATAATTTTTGTAGTAGTGAAATGCCATATAGATTGCATTAGAAGGCACAAGTTTTTTTGTTACTGTGTCATATTTCATACCTTGATGCACAATACCTTTAATTTCATAATTTGGTAAAGGGTTACCTCATGGAGGCTCTGCAAAAGATACACACGCAATCCTCATGGATGACGGGAATATTGGTTTATATAATAAGAAAAAGAAATAGCATGATACACGATGGCTGAGGACCAGCAAAGAAGCAAGGTCAATCTTCGATGGTCTAGCCTTTCAGAGATGAGACAAAGTCGTGACTCACGCTCTTTAACGTCTTTGTGCGTCTCTGCAAGCTAGCCAAGAGCACCAGTAGTACATATCCAGAGTATGCATGGGTATCCAAGAATAGAAAGAAGTTGGCGCTACGTCGACACGTTACAAAATGCACATTAAGATAATATCAAATGAACACATTATGAAACCACATTTCATAATCTATTTAACATAACTAACCTCGTGTTCTAGCTGTGTATATTTTCTTATAAATATAGTTAAATGTATATATAATATTTTAGCATAGGACAATATTAATATTTCAATATAAAGGGAGTACATTTCTTACTAGTGATGAGTATGGGAATGGTATACTCCCTCCGTATAGGAAAAGAAAGTCGTTTTGGACAAGGTTTGGGTCAAACATTGGGAATATAAATCATGAATAACTTTTAAGTTGTTGAGTTTGGAAATGTGAAAGCCATATAAATAGATTTGTCTTGAAAAATACTTTCATAAAAATATACATATATCACTTTTTGATAAATATTTTTATAAAAATAAGGAGTCAAAGTAATGCTTTGGAGACCGTGTCGCTGTCCAAAACAACTTCCTTTTCCTATACGGAGGGAGTATCCTTTAAAAATATTTGTTTGCAAAAATTATCTAAGCAAAAGAGTTTTCTTACAATGGTCGTAAGGTACCAGTGTGTACTTTCTAAATACGTTTTCTTTAAATTTTACTAGCCATAGATCTTAGGAAGGTAATTAAAAAATCAAATTAAATTGGGTGATGGTCCCACTATTGTTTGAAATATCTTTGTACTTTTCTCTAGATAACTCTAGGTTGACGGCTTTTGTTCCAACCATTATTAAATCCTAAACGGATAAGTCATTTTTATTGATTTTGTGGAAACATTTCTAGAGGCAGTTAGCATATGGAACTGTGTATGTGGAAATGCCATGCCCACAGGAGATTTTGAAGTGGGCTGGATCTAGTAATCGCTGAATACACAGGCTGTTCACTTTATTTATCTTCTCTGATTTCCTTTTCTCTGTCACTTTCTCTCTTTTTTCCATCTCTCTTATTCATAAGTGGTGTTCTGGTTGAGTTTGTAGCCGACCACGGTGCTGCCTATACAGAAATTATTAAACCAGTAGGAGTCACATTTTGGTTAGCACAAGGAGGTGAAATGCTCGCGAGAATGCCGAGAAAGGTTTGCGATTTCGTTGCGTTCTAGTACGAGTTTGACTTTTTACCACATGTTGTTGCCGGATTCAAAGAAGAGCTGATAGCGGACTCAGGATCAAGAAACGGACGGATTGCCTCTGACCAGAAGCATTAAAGAATAGTCTGACAAGTATATATACTAATCGATAGAACAATATATTTCTAATAAAACCAAATGTATAGGAGGAAAAGAAAGTATTGGTTACTCGTAAATTTATTATAATCTATTAACATAGCGTTAGACATATCCTTTTGTCAAACTTCTATAAAATTTCTCAACATATAATTTAAGTTGTAACAGTATTGTGCGGCCAAGCTGGTGTGCAAGCATTAGGGAAGTGCTTCATGTTCTTGATTCTCAAGCCCAAAGATATTTGTGAGCAAGATAAACACCGATTGTCATCCTATCAGAGTGTTTGTGTCAAGCAGGATTCTTATTTGAATAATAGCTACATTAATCTACAGCTCGATAGAGAAGATAACATATCCTTCAAATATCCAACTGGATACATAAAAGTTGTTAGCATGCATATCCTAAAAACAAAAGATCAAGATTCGTAGTGGAAATTATCCGTGCAAATTACACCCCTAACTATTTCAATTACAAGTCCACATGTGACACAATTGACGAGGGGACGGTTTGAATTTTATAGCATTGTAACACCCAGAATGCGGCAAGGATAAAATACGCTTTGTACGTCGGAATACATAAAGTTGATGGCTAAAAGTTGACTTTTAGATCCATCGCTCGGATGAACGAAAGGATGCCATATTTGCATAGAGCTCATCGAATCCATTCTATTTGATCACTGATATGTCTTGTCTGGAGTTCCAGTCATGAAGTCATGGACGGTTCAAGATTTCGCCATGGCCCGATTCCTTTTTCTTCCTTCGTGTTTTCCCTTGCCGGCCCACCTCTCCTTTTCTAAGCCCTATACCCCTACGCCTCCTACCCCAGCGCCCTATACCCCTACGCCTCCTACCCCAGCGCCATCACTCCCTTTTGCTGTGATCCAAAGTGGAGAGGGAGAACAAGAGAAGAGAGAAGAGAAGGGAAATTAGGGTACGCCACCATCCGTCATCTCCGCTCCTCTCCAAAAATTGGTTGGGCTTCCTTTCCTCTCCCAGTTTCCCCCCAATTAGTTGCCTTTCCTCGCTGTTCATGGTGTTGCCGCTATGTAGGTTGCAATTTAGGTGCAATCGACGGGGCTGCCGTGACGTTCGTCGCTAGGAAGAGGAAAACGAGTGGGAATCATGGTCGGGATCGCCGCCGTTGCCGTTGCCCTTGCTGTTTTTAAGGGGAAACCCTAGGTGAGGCATGTCCCTGCTGCAACACATGTTTTCCCTAAGGTTTCAGATGTTCTAGCACGTGTGTGTAGCGGTACTCGACGTCGTTAATGGCTAGGGAGAATTTTTGCCCTCGTCGCAGTTTTCACCACATACATTGTTCCACTTGAGGCTTCACTTTTGATGATATGAATTTGAAGTATACGAAGTTCGTGCATTGCAATCTTGCATTTGCATTCTCATATTGTTTATGCATATGAAGAAACCGTAGGTGGATTGCTACGGTATGTACCGGTACAATAACGCACGTTGACATATAGCAATGTGGTTCCAGCCCTCACGTCCTTCCTTGGGGATGTGTGGGTAGAAGTGAAGTCATGCATTGCATTGCACCATTTTCATATTCATTATGAAGTATTGTTGTGAAGTATTTATTTATCTTACTACTCGAAGTGATGTGGTGCTTCTTTTATAACAATAATTCTTAAATTGTTGCTTAATATATTATGGTTTAAATGACTTGGTTGACGCAGTTTGCTTGCTGAGGTTTTCCATAAACCTCGTACGCTTTTTTCCCCTTCGCAGGTTCTTGAGTTTGGAGGGTGCCTAGTTGGATGGGAGTAACAGCACGTGTGCACACATCTCTTCATATATATATTTTGGACACATATGTTGTAATAAAAATTTTTGGTTGTGAAACCTTTGCTTAGCTTATAATCTGTTTTTATCCAGTTTGTTAGATGTTTATCTAGATGATTTAAGTTGCTTCCGTGTGCCCTGTTCTTTTATCTTTGCTGCTGTTTTGAGGTGTTACAAGCATGTTCCAACAATATATAAGTTGGTGTACCATATGGAAGAAACCCAGAAGGCCGTAGAGTAAATAACGACGTCAAAGTAAATAGGAGCAAATGGAACACATCACATGTACATCAATATTACATTATTATGGTTAACAAATATGATATGCATGCATACAACTTCGATATAGAAACCATACACGTGATAACACAAACACACACTTGAACATTTTATTTTGCAGCTATATATAAGCTATGACACCCGACAACAATAACCCTGCCCTCAAGCATACGGCAATGATGACATATGCATGCATGCATGGGAGATGAGGGAAGAACACAATACATCATTATTGCAACATGATGGTGGCCTGAGAACTCAGGCATGGCATTACGGTCAACTTAGCCGTCCGTCTTCTTCTCGGCACCCTGGTCGTTAGGAGGGCACTGGCAGTCGTTCTTTAGGACACAATCGACGAAACAGGTCTTAACATCCCCCTCACCCTGCAGGATGCACATGCCAGCACAGGCACAGTTCTTAGAGCAGATGCAGGTGTCGTCGCGTGGAACTTCTTTTGTCGTGTCCACGCACACCTCTTGTGCCGGCGTAGCAGAGGCTATCCCGACGAACAGGATGGCCATCATAATGCCAATGGCAACCATCTTGGTCTTAGCAGCAGAAGCCATTTCGATGCTTTGCTATTACTGTGAATGTGAATGGAATATGTGCTTATCAAGCTGCGAGCTGCTGATGCTCGTGCAGCTACAAGCATGCTGTATTTATAGGGAGCGAATGCCCCATTCTTTCTCTTCTCTTCGGTCTCTAAGAAAGAAAAGGCCAAAAAACAGCTCATCATTTTTCTAGGCCTAGGAATAATACAAAATGAGCGACATGCACAATTTTTTTTCAGATAAACTGTGGGGGAGTTCCCCGGCCCACAGAGCCACAAGCACATTCCTTGTGCCTTTGCTTGTTGTGCAATGCATGCATGCACAATGTGAACTTAGGATGACTGAGGATGGTTAATGTTACAGGTATGAACCTTTGAAGAATAGAACTGCTAGTTTGAGTCAGGAGAGGGATTTACAAAGTGAAGAGATTTTCACTTATGCTTTTTACTGAGGATGGGGTGTAGCAGCAATTGCTTGCCAAAAATACTTACGCGTCAAAGCACTATCTCAAGCGGGTTACTGAAAAAAAACCCTTCTCTGGTCTAATGATGGCCAAGTGTCATCTGCCAATGCTTTAGTTCATTCAAATTAAAATCGGAGACGATGGCTTGGAGATTAGGTTTCAAAAATAATGTAAATGTCTGCGTGAATCATCTCTCTAGAGCAAATAGTAAAGCCTGATCATTGTATGAATCATCTCTCTTAGTTGAGGCTGCGAGTTGGATCCCTTCAAATTCTTCATTTTGAAGGGATCTAATAGGGGCTAAATAATTAAGCTGCATAAGGCAATTTGCTCTGAAACACTGCTATATTAATGATCAACTGGAACCATATCGCTAGCTGAATTCAAAGAAAACTTCCATAATTAATGGGTTTTTAATTATTTTGATGTTGTAACCAGAGTATCCATTTCGCCGGGCTTGTTCAATATCCTACGCACATATTATGTATCCATGCTGGTCATTGTGTTAGAGCCCCTGCGCGGCATGACCCATCGGTAAACTTGGGCTTTGAACTAGCATGGATAGGTTCACGTAGATGAGTTGTTCTACCGTAGTGTAGAACATTAGTATTTACATGTATGTTGGATGCCGGGAAAAAAGGTACAGGAATTCAAAGTGTTCTTTGGCTAGTTAAATCTTATTTACTTAACCCAGCTTCAATGTTTTCATATAATGTCTTTTAAGGAGTTTTTCTTCCTATCATAGATAGTGAGATATTCAAAACATTGATGCATAACATAGTCTTTATGTTAATATGCTGTACAAGGTTTAGCTCGTGTAGGATCCACAAAACGATTTTCACGCACGCACTCTGTGTCTTTAAGCATCCGTCATCCATGCATGCAGGGAATATTGGTTTGCAAAGAAAAAGGAGATAGCCTGATACAGGACGTCTGGTGGACCAGGTACCAGCAAGGTCCATCCCTGATGGTGAGGTCTTTCAAAGATGGACAAAGTCGTGATTCACGGCACTTGTTGTCAAGCTCGCGCGAAAGGTAGCAAAGAACAAACAGCATCTGATATATTTTACCAAAAATCGCCATATTTAAGGTTCTTGGTGTCTAGCTTTGTGCATCAACAGCGAGCAGCAATAAAGGTCGATCTAATTGCGAGGGCTTTCAAAGACGAGGCAAAGTCGTGATTCACGCACCTTAGTGTCATTGTGCGTCTGTGCAAGCTTGAAGAATAGGCAATTGCTTAACGACAGACATCACGAGGACTGGACCACCTGTAGTTTTGGAATAAAGTACACACTTATTTTTTCCAGATGGAAGAAGTAATCGTCAGAGCAATTTACTGAGAACCAACATTTCCTATTCACAAATAACAAGGGTATGGCTAAAATTTCAGCTGTGACCTGGTCCGTGTTATTTATGGACCAACTGAAACATGATATTTTGGCATAGCCAAATTACGGTACGACACGATAAATTTTGGGACGTGCTAGCACGACACAAACACAAGAGCCGTGCCATGCCAAGAACCTCAGCATGATGGGCAGCACAGCACAGACACGTATGGTATCTCAGCTGTGCTTGGACTAGGATGGCACAAAAATAGCCCATAAGCTAATCTGCAGCTGGTCCTTTGAAAATCGTCCGTGCCGCCTTCCATAAAGCTTGGCATAAACAATGTTCATATAAGAAAATCATAAAATCTACCTTTCATGATTAGAATCATACAAATAAATATTTATAAAATCTTAAATTTTGCAGCCTCCCATATCACCATGGGCAATCCTAACATCAACCTACAATGTCATATATCCATGTTCAATCCGTAGATGAGTTGTTCTACCATAGTGTAGAACATTAGTATTTTACAGGTATGTTGGTTTGCACTAAAAAATAGGAGATGGCATGATACACGAGTGCTGGCAGCCAAGCAGTCTTGCCAGCCTCTAGGACGGCGAGGGCTTTCCAAGAATATATCAAGTCATTACAATAGCCACAATCTATATATCCAAGTTCAATCCCTCTACTAATTTAGAAACTATATACGTGAGAAGACGAATGGTAGCATCATATATTCTGAGAGCCATGCCACCATGCCATGGGTCGTGCATGGGCCTAGGAAAAAACTTATTGTCATTCCGTGTCGTCATGGCCCAACGTGCCTAAAAGTCTAGAGTGGGAGCGGCACGAGGCACGAAAGGAGGGCTTATATGGCATGTTCCAGTTGTCGATGGTTTGGACTTTATATGGTATGTTCCAGTTATATGGCTAGCTATAGATAAGTTAGTGTATAATGGAAAAACCCTAGAAGCATCAAAAGTAAATAAGCAAATTGAAGACAGGAGATGTAGTACACCGATATTATATTATTATTGTGGTTGACAAATACATATACTGTGGTATGGATGCATAAATGTTAAATTAAAGCCATACAATTATAGCACACACACTTACACATTTATCTTGCAGCTATACATAATGCAGTCATAGTGACTGCAAATGTATATATGCTGCGACACCGACAACAAATAACCTTTACTATAAACTAAACATAATTTTCCCCAAATATTCAAAACCTTTTTATAAGTAAATCTTGCATTAGTTACCATCATGTGTGTTGCATTTGGGTGCCCTTGGAACTCTTCGTGAACACTCTTTTCTCTCCAATCCTAGAAGTATTTTCTCGATAAACTTCTCTTTCCAGAAACCTTGGGAAGAATATTTGCATTTCATTCAAATATTAACTCCATCCAGACCCTATGCCGAATTCCATCTAAATATTATCTAAATCCAATATGCAAATCCTTGAGTCTATGCCAAACCCCTCTCATCATCAGATTATTTAAATCCCTAATATCCTAGGAATAATATTTATTTTCCTAAAATCCTAGAAGTGATATCCAATTTAATTTGAATATTAATTTCATCCAAACCTCTACGATGCCTCTATTCAAATCTAGCCATACTCAAATATCATCAAACCTCAAACTCTTCGAAAAAGCCCTAATTTCATGTCTAATCCTAGTCTGCAACTCAAATTTAATTCAAATTTGAAATCCATTTAAAATTTGGATTCAAACCTATTCTCAAAAAAATGAAAAACCAAACCAGAATGTCGAATGGGCCGCAACCTCCGTTTCGGCCGCTCCCCATTTCGGCCCTGCTCACCTCTGCTTCCTCCCATGCCCGAGTCAACCCAGCACACACACACGGCCCGCTCGCATTGGCGCCCTCCGCCACAGCCCGCTAACGCGTGGCCTGCGGCCGCTCGCCAGTGTTGCCGCGCCCAGCGCCGCCCCGCCGGTGCGGCTCCCCTTGGCCACCTTCACCCCAAGCAAGGCAGCCCCATCCCCCCCTCCTCCCTTATCCTTGCCGTACTTCCCCCCTCGCCATGCATCACCTCCGACCACCCTATCCTTGTCGGCCGTCATGCATTCCCCCTCCGGGGCCAACAACTTCGTAAAAGGGCTTTCTTTCTTTTCCTTTCCCAAAACTCACATCACCTTACATAAAATGAGTCTCTTGATAAAACCAAACCTCCTCTTCCTTTCCTTGATCATATATGCATTTTATATAATTTTAATGCTAGGATTACAAACCATAAGTATACTCAGCCTTGCTTCTGTCGAATAGGTTAGAAGTTCCAGATTCATTCTAGCTGTGTAGTGGTCAATTGCACCACCCCGCTATGCAAATTGAAAACCTATTTTTCCATAACTTTATGCGTCTTTTATTGTTTTGCTGCTAATCTGTGATGAGGGTTGTATCAGCTACCGATCCGGGGACTGATATAGGTAATCAGCGGGATTTCCGAAGGGAAGTCCCCACAGGGATGGTATTAGAGAAATAAATGAATTAATAGAACCATATAGGTCAAACAACAAGCAGTAGGAAACTCAAAACCTTCTATTCTACTCATATTTTTTTGAAATTTTTTGAATACTCCTGTCACTCCGTGGAATCCACCGTATATCATGCTCAACTCCCATCACTATATGCTGGTAGGTATTGATCATGATAATGAAGTTTGAATGATGTTCCATAGGTAAAGTTGGACTTTGGTTGGTGTATTCGAGCCCCGGGCCCTACGCGGCTGCCGGTTGACCCAGATGACCCATAGGGAACATTGGACTTTGGACTGCATGGATATTATTGGATGATATAGTGACACGGATAAGTTATTCTACAGTAGTGTAGAACATAAGTATATATTTACATGTATGTTGGATGCCGGAGAAAAGGTACAGAAAATTCATGATATTCTTTTGGCTACTTAAATCTTAATTATTAACCTAGCTAGCTTTTAATTTGTATGTTTTTGTATAATGTCGT